>NW_017670642.1:379949-425248 GCF_001879085.1 Nicotiana attenuata
AGGAGTAGAGACGTAAGGTTAGTAATTACTAAATACTAATTACATAGTTTTTTTTTTTTTTTTTTTTTTTTTTTGAGAAGGTTACAGTTACATGTATAAGATATAGAGGAAAGCTTATCAAATTACAAAATATCAGCTTTATTCCGCTGGAGTAGATATCTTAACACTCAGCAAGTCACCATGAACACTAAAACAGAATGAAAAAGTTTAAAAGCTTCTTATGAGAGAATTTTACATAGGTTTTCGTTACTTTTACATATAAAACCACAAAGGGCATCTAGAATTTAGACATACTCATGTTTCTGCCATCATGCAAACGTATTTTCTGAATGAATAAGCTAAATTTCTCAGTTAGAGAAAATATAGTATAACAGCTTCTAATTGTAGAGTGTTGGCGAATTGTTTTGACAGAGGGAGAGAGGGAAGGAGAGGATGAAAAGGCATAGGAAAAGTAGCAAAAAACTAAATTGACTAGATAAAGTTAAATTAGCCGTCATCCTTAATATACCTGCATGACTGATAACAAGCGATGCTTCCTTCAAGTAGTCAGCTATGCTTGATGAAAATGTAAAATACTCCAGAACTGCAGACCCATTTTCCACGGTCGACTGAAAAGATTACAGTAAGATTTGAACAATGGGGAGATAGAGGAAGAGTCATTGGCAGGCAAGAAGAGTTGTCACATCGGGCTGGAAATGTTGCAAACAATGATATCTATGAGTGTATTTTCCAACAGACAGATCTAAAAAAGGCAAAAGACATTTTGCACATTGCATAAGAATGCTTGACATAGATAACCAGTCCATTGGGGAAGGACAACTTGGCCATCAAAATAAAGTAATGAACAATGAAAACCCAGAAAACAAACATTTTGCAGTTACTAACCTAGTATTTCTATTTGCATTCGACAAGTTCATGCCCTAACATCAAATGTGCAGATAAAACATCCTGAATTCTTACCATAGAAAACTATTCTGGTCCTTAGGTATAATGAGATGCAAGCATCCACAAGAACCTAAACATAGCGCCTCATAATACTGGGCCAAGATATTAGCACCCATAAGAACCAAAACGTAGTTCCTTGTAATACTGGGCCAATCTATCCCTTGTATTGAACATCAAACAGAAGATGAGACGCATTCACCCGTGTAAAATGACCTGAGATTCATGGGCTAAACCTACATTTTCCATTCAGGCTAAAGCAACATATCAGCGTATCAGCACATAAACTCGAAGTCGCATTTAGATTTGGTTTAAGCAGTGGTGTCCTCTCTAAAAGGACATCTGTAATTTGAATAAAGGTAATTTCTTCAGTTATGCAAAACTAAACTGAAATTAGACAGAGATCCCTGAGCTTGGAATTTCCAACTGAATATATGCTCTACAATTTTTTATCATCAAGTTACCTATGTATCCAAGCAGGTTGTCAAGTCTAATATAAGTTTGACATGTAAGATGAATCCATATTTTGTTGGAAAGAGTAGTTATTTCCAGAAACTACTAGCAAATTAGCACTTCTAAAGTGCCACTAACTCGTAGTCAGTACCCTTAATCAGCCAACTCGGCTTCAGTTCTGAATTCTTACTTCTCATCTCTTTTTCTTCAGATCAAAGACAAACAAGATTTTGCATACAGAACAAGAATAGAAACCAAATGTAGGAAAATTTAGTACTCAGTTCAAAGAGAAATGATGTCGAGTGAAATGTCACGTTACCTTGGTGGGGATGTATGATCCACGACCAATCTGGATCAGAATATTGGTGTAGCCTTTCCTGAACAACTCTTTCTTAACTTCTGGAGTGTCCACAGCTCTTACTAGAGCATCAAAGCAAGTTGTCCCGACCGTCACAAAAACTACTTTCTTCTCCTTCACAGTACCACCCTCCTCACCCATTTTGATCTCTTATAAGCACTTCAAATCTGCAACTAACACGTAGTGCTATTATATTGTTTCATCAAAACTTTCGTACTTGTTATGAATTAAATATGTCGCCTTGCAAATTATCATCCTAAACTCTAAGAACGTTTCAGAAAATCAAAATAGCTACCAATTCTCCTAAAGCCCGGTGTTGCAAAAAGGCGAAAAGTGTTAGAAAGCGCTCCAGGTCTATCAGGGCTTTACTTGCAAAGTGCAATTAAAGTGTGGGCTTCAGTTAAAAAAAAGACGCAAGGAAGAAGCAAATGAAAGTACATATGTAACGCAAGAAAAAGTAATAGCTTCATTCGTAATGATTTTCTTAACAAATAATATATGTTTTTGCAAATCATGTCTAATGTTTAGTACGGTTCTATCCAAGATAGAACTTATGGGCAATGAGGCGCTCGACGTAGTGCCTTGCCTACACTGAAGCATAGCCTAAGTGATGTGAACCCCCTAGCCTGAGCTTCTCTTAGCTTTAGGGCGCGCATCAAATGAGCCTTAGACAATACTGCTAAAACCAACTACTTAATTCATATATTTATCTTTGATAGGATTTTGATAAGCTAAACACGTTCCTTATACTGGAAAATGCTAATTATAACTGATACATTTACACTTTGAAATTTTTAGTTCTCTATTATAATTCGAGTAAAGAAATTTAACTGTCCAAACCAAGTACAAATTCAAAACCACAAAATAAAAATAAAAATTGAAAACTTAAAACAACTATTAACACCACAAGATCATAATCAACACAAAAATCCATTCGGATTATGAAGAGAAAAACATTGAAACTTTCAATTCAAATTGAGCAAAATCTATATTTAAGAAAATGGAAACATTGTTTATAGAATTACCTGAATTCCTGAAATCAGAACGGGAATTAGGGATTTTTCTCGTATGAAAGAGAGGAAAAATTTTAAACCAGTACCTCGTATAAGTGTATACGAGGTACTTTAAATATAAATTGCAAAAAAATACTTACTTCAGACACACCCCTGTGTTTTAAAGTTAAACAGTTACACCCCTTATCCAATGAAAATTTTACACTTACAATCCCCTTTGAGGTATATTTGTAACTAAGTATATTAAAATATAATTAAATTTTACAAAAGAGTTAAATTATAAGTAACTATTTTTCAATTTTTACAATAACTTTATTTCGAACAAACATCAAGAAATAAAAGTCTTTAATTCTTTTCAAAATATCTTTTGATATTTGGTTAATAAAAATTTGTTTCTCTTTGGGTAAAGGTTAATAAAAATTGTAAAACAAGCTTTTCATTTTTTTGAAGCAAAAATGTGACGATAATCTTTTGTTTTTCACTTAAATGTGTGGATATTCAAGTGATTTAATTTGCATTTTGTTTGCCACAAATTGAATGTATCTTTTTCTTTTTTCTTTTAGGTAGTCAATTGGCTAACTCTTTGCGTGCCCTTGAAATAAAACCGTGTTTGTGAATATATCTTTTTTCCCCTTCCATGTTCTATAGAATCGAATTATGTAGTTGAAATTTCAGGACAATGTCTCATGAAGTTCGAATTAGGGGAGTGCGTCGATCGGTACGGTACGGTATTTATATATTTCGGTTCGGTAGATTCGGTATTCGATTTCGTAAAATTCTATACCAATACCGTACCTAATTAAGTTCGGTATGGTTCGGTTTTTCTCCTTTCGGTTTCGGTTTATTCGGTTCGGTAATTTCGAAATATGCGGTTTGAATACTAACTAGTGCATAGAGTCATAGACGGTAATATTCTTAATTAAAGTACTCAAAAGTACAAAACTAAAAACGTTTGTTGACAAAAGTTTGTCCAAAACCAACATATACCAACCTAGAGAGAGAAAACTTAGAGAAATGTCTTGTTACTTGCTTAGAGTTAATTGATAAACTTAGAGAATAAAGGAATGTAAAATTTTAGATTCCTTATACTTATGTTATAATTAATAAAATGTGTATTGTGTAATATAATATATATTTCGGTACGATATCGGTATTTCAGTATTTCATTTTAAAATACCAAATACCAATTTTTTTTAAAAAACTTAAACCAAATACCATACTGAATACCAAAATATCGAATATCAAATACCAAATACCAAAATTTTCGGTTTCGATACGAAATCGGTATTTACCAAATTATGCATACCCTAGTTCAAATTGTGTAGTTGAAAGTTTAGCTTTGACCAATTTGATATAATTTTCTTACATATTTGGGACCAAAACGATACATATCTTCATGAAATTGGTCACATCCATTAGTAATTGAAATTTGAAGTTCTTGTAATATTATCACCATATCTTTCACGCTAAGTAACTATAGGTGGCTATGCGTAATATTCGTTAGTTATTGGAGGTGTGAACTGGAGTTAATGTAGCTCAATGGAGTTAAATTTGGGATTGAAGCATTATACATACTTGCATTCACTTTCTTTCTTCTATGTGAAAAGAAGAAGCACCCCCAAAAAAAAAAAAAAAAAAAAGTATATACCTTTTAAGTTGCAACTTCTTCTTAAATACATTGCAGGATGTGTAGCCTTAGGACTCGTTTGATATGAGGGATAAGGATAATTAATTATGGGATTAAATTTGAGATTAGTTTATCCCATATTTTATTTGAATAAAATCGCGGTATAACTAATCCAAGGATTAATTAATGCAGGATTATAATGTTATTTTTATCGCTATGAGAGGGTGGGATAACAATCCTGGAATAACTAATCTCGAAATTATTAATTCCGGGATAACTTGTTTCCCAATCGAACGACCCCTTAGAAGAGTCTTTATCCCCAATTAATCGAGATACTACTCTTTAGTTTTGTTTAGATGGGCCTCATTTATCACACAGAATGGCGAGATATTTATACAAATAGTCGGTCGAATTTATTATTTATTTTTTAGCCAATATATATATATATATATATATATATATATATATATATATTACATAAATTATACATATGTTATACATTTGTGGGCTATTTTTAACTTAATCAGATGGATGAGTGGCTATTTTAATTAATTCTTTAAAGATGGTGGGACATTAAAAGGATCTTCATACGAATAGCCATCTGTATTAATTGTTTACTTTTTCTAGCCATATACGTAGTTTATACATTGATTATACACTATACATATATAATACATTAAATATCCATATATTATACCTCATCATTTTTATTTTGGGGGGGGGGGGGGTGGAAGGAGGGGAGAGTAAAAAGTTAGCCAGATTTACAAAATTACAACTGGTAATCGAAATTTAGCCACTTTTTTCATATAAAAATTAAACTATGAATAAAAATACCTTAACAATCGAGAAATATTCCAGCATAATATGTTGGAGTTCGAATATTTTTACATATGAGCTTCAATATAATGTGCTGAGTTTCAACATAATATGCGGAAAGTTTATATGTAGGAGTTTCATAATCCAATATATTATGTTGGAACTTTTCATGTGCTGGACTTCCAACATAATAAACTGGAATTATACGCAGGAGCTCCATGATCCCGCATATTATGCTGGAACTTTCTGTGTTTCAGCAATAAAGTGGCTATTTTTCAAGAACTTTGCAAACGATGGCTATTTTTTGATTACCAGTCCAAAACCTGACTAGCCCGTGCTATTTTTACCGTTTTTAATTTAAACAGTTAGGTGGACGGCTATCTGGGTTAATTTCGACATTAAACCAAAAAGGGCAAGTTTCATAACTAGACAATATTAAAATTAACATTATAATATATATGTAGCAGCAAAAATCGCATATTTCATATTTGGCCAAAGGAAATTTACGTTCATTAATTAACTATCCAAAAAATGGACCTTTAACCGAAAATCACATACAATTATGTTCCAAGAATCATGAATTGAGTAAAAATAGACTCCCAATAAGTCCCTACCTTTCAGGGACTCTTTATTTTACTAGTATTAGGGCACGCGCCTATATCAAAAAATATATACTTTTTTTAAAAATACGAAAAAAATATTAGATAATGTGAGTTATTGAATAATATTAAATAAAAAAGTATAAGTTATTAAATATGATAACAATTGATCCTTTTTAGCCCGTTAGCTCCATAAAAATAAATAATAATATTAAATCTTAAAAAATACTCTAATATTAGAGTTAATACTTTATAAAAAATAACGTAAATATAGGAAGTTGTCATTTATTAGAATGATTATAAAAAGAAAAACAAAACAAAAAAGACTTCATATGTAGGTTATCATACGAAAATTTTAATCGAATGATCATATAAAATAAAGGTCACAAAAAATAAGGTAGAAAACCAATGTTTATTGTTATTTTATTATAATATTCAAATGTTAATTGATAAAGTTATTTTTTTAGACCCTTAAATTATAGTAAACGAGAAACGATAGCTGAAACAATGGTAATATCACAATGGAAGGATATCACAACGGAAGTTTAGCTTTGCTTTGAATGGCAAATACTCACGTTAGTTTTGATTTAATAAATATATTACACGTTATGTAATTCTATATATTAAGATTTTTACATAGTTCAAATAAAAAAAAATATAATAAGTAAAATTTCAGCTAATTTTAACGTCCTAAAAGTTAGAAAAATAATTAAATAACTATTTTGAGTGTAAAATTAAATTTTAAACTATTTTTCTTGATTTCTTTTTATACTTCTTGTATTTGTCGAAGGATATCTAACAATGGAAATGTAGCTTTTCTTTGGATGGAAAATTACTCACGTTAGGTTTGATAATTAATGTGTTACATGTTGTCAAATATTATGACTTTTTACATATATACTTCAAAAAAGGATTAAGAAAAGATATAATAACAAAAATCAGGTAATTTTAAAGTCCTAAAAAGATTAAGAGAAATAATGAAATGACTAATTCGTCTAGTATGAAATCAAGTTTTAGAGGGTAAAAAAGGTGAACGACATTTCGCTAAGGGCCTTCATGCTTTTAATATAGTATAGATATAGATTAAGGCAAAAAAAATATAAATTTCTTTCAAAAACTATACAAAACACTAAAAAGTAGTATATAGTGTGCGTATATATATATATATATATAGATATATGTATTTTATGTGCATCACATGTATATTAATATATTATACAAAAAATATGTGCAGTATATAATGTATATTTTATGTGCATCACATGTATTTTTATATATTATACTTAGTATATAGTAATATATAATGTCCAGAAGATGAATCCTCAAAGAACTGAGAGATGGTAGAATTGAGAATTTTTTTGAGAAATTACCATAACTTTATGAAAGAGAGAGAAGGTACCAAATTAATAATAGTGACATAATTAGCGTAAGGTAGAAACGGATTGCTTGTTTTGTGGGACAGTAAATTTTTAAATAACCACATAATCTTTCTATCCTGTTAAAAAGATAAGAAACATCTATCATATTTGAAATAAACAAAGAATGCTAATTATTTATGAAATTAATCTTTAAATAGGGAGCAATCGTGTAAAAATCTCAACCAAAGAAGCAAATTGGGGTGATTTTTATAAATAGCCAGATTTACAACTGGTCGTTCAAAAATAGCCAATTTCAAAAGTAATCGAAATTTAGCCACTTTTTATGTAAAGATAAATCTGAGCGAAAACACTGTTCAAAAATCGGAAAATACTCCAGTATATTATGCTGGAGTTCCAGCATAAGTATACTTGAACTCCAGCATATTATACTGGAGTTCCAGGATAGTATGCTGGAACTCCAGCATAATATGATGGAGTTCCAGCATAAATACACTAGAACTCCAGCATAATATACTGGAGTTCCAGGCTTCCAGCAGGTATAATGGTCCAGTATAATATATCGGAGTTTGGAGCACCAGTGCTCCAGTCTCCAGTACAATATACTGGAGCCAACAAAGTATACCGGTCCAGCATAATATGCTGGAGTTCATACACAAGTGCACCGAACTCCAGTATATTATGCTGGACCGGTCTCTATTGCAGTAAAACGGTGGTTACTTTTCATTAACTTGGTAAACGCTGGCTATTTTTAACTGACCAGTCCGAAAACTGGCTATACCGTGAAATTTTCGCAGCAAATTTGGCTCGAGCATATAGTCAGCCCAAAATATCGAAGGCCCAAACATTCTTTTCCTACTCCAGAATCCCCCTCAGTCTCTCTCAGCGAAGCTCTTTCTTCAGTTACTCCCAAAACCTTTTTCCAACTTAAACCCTAACTAACTCCTGTTGAAGTAGCTCTAAGGTGAAATATTTTCCTCCATTTTTATTTGTTTGTTGTAGAAATTGTAGTTCCATAGAAGAGTATGAACTCGTGATCCTTATAAAGTAAAACCTTTTTTTTTTTTTTTCAGATTGTCTTCGTAATTTCATTTTCTATTTTGTTATTTTATTTTTAAAATTCAGGCATTCAGATATGAAAAGCTGCGAAATGTCTATTTTCAGTGAATTTTACTAACAATGTGAAGGTGTTTCATGTAAAAATTGTGTTTTTTGGACCTCTTCTTTTACTTGTTTAAAGGGATTTTTTTTTATTCTGGGATTGTATTGCAGAGTATGAACTTCTGATCCTTATGAAGTTTAGCCCTTATTCTCCTTTCGTTTATTCTTTTTAATTCACGAATTTATTAGATGAAAATCTGTGAAATGTCTTTTTTCAGTTAATTTTTTTTTTTTTTTTTGACAATGTGAAAGTGGTTTATTTTATAGAGTGGGAAGAATAACTGAGTCTTGGGAGTGGAAATGGCAGCCGTGGGACAGCCTTTTAGTGGCAATATTAAGGCAAGCTCGTTTTTCACTTGCTTATTCTATTGCTTTTTATCATTTTTTATTATAGTGCGTTTTTTTATATCATTTTTTTATTCCGTATTGCATTATAGTGTTTTAGAGATATTTCTGCATATACAAAATGTATGGACTAAATTCAAGCAAAGATTCAATTTTTATTTTCTAAAATTAAGTAAAAATACCATCTTTTACTTGCTGTATTTATTCATGTTACATTATCTTCATTTTTCCCTTTCTTTATGGTTGAAGCTGTTTCTAGACTGGATCTACGAGAACTAAAGAAAAGCGAAAAAGAGAAGGTTTTGGGGTTGGAAATCAATATTTTTAGCATTTATGCAGTCTTCACAATCTGTTGAGATTTACTCCTTGACTATGCTACCACTCCATCCTGATAAGCTGTCTAGTGTCTTTATTCTTGAGTGGTTAACTTACATATTATACCAAAAGGTTCACATTTGATATAAGTGTAGCCTCTAAAACCTCAAATTTATATGAAGTTACTTAAATTGCTCTACTTCTGGGCGTGTTTCTGTATGATATTAAGTTTATTCCCTCAAGAATAGGATACTAGTGCTCTTGAAAATAAGAAGCATACCCTTAAGACAAACTCTATCTAATTAAAGACAGATTGAAGTCAAGACCTTAGCTTGAACTAAGTTCACATGCTTGGAACAGATTTTGAGTCACCAAGCTAATTTCTCCCGTACAACATAGGTAGTTGATGAGTTGATGAGGTGGAAGCCAGGTTAGTCCATACTCAAACATGCTTTGAGGAAAAGAAATAAGTGTTCTGATAAGGGGGTGCGAGGGCTATTTCTCATTGCAGTGATGGGGCTGATGATGTGGAAGCCTGGTTAGTGCATACTGTAACGAACTTTGTGGGAATGAAATAAGTGTTCTGAGTTATTGGCCACTCAAGGACACCTCGCTAAGGATAACTAGGATACCACGCTAAGGATAACTTTGTTCAGGCTGATATCCCTCTTAGACTTGAATAAATTTATTACTTTGACGTTATGGGAAGTGTTGTCGTAATATGCCTGAAAGTTAACATTCCTTTTGCCACCTTGCAGAAAAGGGTTAGGAAGGTCTGCTAGTGAATTGCCGTTTTGAGATTTTATCCGCTGTGTTTTCAGAACTTTGTGAAGCTCTTAATTTCTTTTTTTTTTTTGGTTGATAAATTTGGCAACCTCCTGAAATCTACCTCAAGGAAGCCAATGCCGAGAATTTCTAATCGTTAGAAAAGAGTAGTAGGCCAACTTGATTTGGTACTGAGGCGTAGTTGTTGTTGTTGTTGTGGAAAAGATTAGTAGGCATAGTTTCACAATAGTCTTGTCCAGAAGCGAAGCAAATGAATGTTCGGCAGCGAAAAATCATCTTTAGGATAACATTGTGGTTGGATGTTTAGGCCCATTACTCATATGCTCTGTTAAAATGTTCCGCAGTTGATAGTTCAAAAAGTTTCACCTGATGTCATGATTTAATTTTTCTTTTGGTCACATTGTGCTGCTTAAGATATTTTCTTCTTCTTGTACTTCATGACTGTTAACAATTATTTTTATGATGCTGCAGAAAGCTCTTGCTGGTATAAGACGTATCAATCTGGAAGGTCTAAGATGGAGAGTGTTTGATGCCAAAGGCCAGGTTGGAATGCCCTCAATTTTGATTATCGAAACAAATAAGAAAAACGAAATAAGCATCTCAGTGAAAAGTTTGTTGGAGATTAATAAGGAATGACATGCAAATATCAATTTCCTTATGACTTTTGGGTTCCTCTACTGTGGGGAGTGAAGGTGTTAAGAGGGGATTTATGCTGCAGTACAAGGGATGAGTGTATATAAAATGTGATAAGTTGAATGCTCACGATTCTGATAATGAAGTTCCATGGTTTGTCATACTGCTCTACATTAGTATATTGGTTGTCAGTTGAGGCTTATTTCTTTTTCTTTTTTTGTTTTCTTTTCCTGCTAACCATCTTCCTTGATTCAGTATTAAGCATTAACACAATATTCTTTTAGTGGTCTTTGCTAAGACTGCATGCTAGTTTCGCCTTCTTTGTTGAAGCATCAATATCGACCTATCTTCAATCTACTAATAGCAAACTCCTTGTATAGGTCCTGGGAAGGCTGGCATCACAGATATCTACCGTGGTTCAAGGCAAAGATAAACCAACGTACACACCTAACCGTGAGGAAGGAGATATGTGCATTGTGCTCAATGCAAAGGATGTCTGTGTCACCGGGAGAAAACTCACTGATAAGTTCTATAGGTGGCACACTGGGTAAGTATTTTTGATGTTGTTACTCGTGCCATGTTGAATTATTTGTAAAATTGGTGTTTCATGATTATGGTAGAAGTAAAGGCAAAGGCAAAAGGCTGAATAAATTGTAAAAGTATAATGTGGACGGATCTTTCTACAGTTTTATTAGTGTTCATAATATCTATTTCTTGAATGCCTCTATAGTTACATAGGCCACCTAAAAGAGAGGAGTCTGAAAGACCAGATGGCTAAGGATCCAACAGAAGTTATTCGCAAAGCTGTCCTGCGTATGTTACCAAGAAACAAGCTGCGTGATGTAAGTGACGTTATTATGATCTTTTTAGTATTTTTTTAATCAAATAAGTTCTTGCACAACTGTCAGATTGCTTATTTACACTTTTGGATAGAGGGCAATATTTGGGTATTCCCTGCAAAGGCCTATCATGACAGGAAAAGTTTGCACCATAAATATGTAGAAGTGTGTGTCTTCATATATTACAGCAACAAGAAAGTGTGACGGGCTCTTTACTTTGGGCTTTCACTTATGAGTTGTCTTTATATTCTCAACACACTCTCTGTTTAGCCGCTATCTGTAGAATTATAATGGAATTTTTTTAAATGGCTGTCTGGAGATTTAATTTTGCCTGACTAGAAGTTATAAATATCACTTGGCTCTTCATTATAAGATAATGTACCTAATTTTTTTTAGCAATAATTGTATGAGAAATCGTCACTGAGCTCTTAGTTATCAGATAAACTATACCTGCAAAAGGAAGAAGTAATTGCAAAAGTTATCTATACTTCAGTACATTCTCTTTAGATAATGCCATGCATTAATAATGTGCAACTTCTAACTCATAGCCCAATCTTGTGGGATCTTTCGATAAGTAATTTTGCAGGATATTAGATTGTTGTATGCATATTTTACTTGAATTCTAAAATGCCCCTGCTGCAGCCTTGATGAAGTACTTAATGGTGTGATTTGACTTGCTAAATTTTTGTTGTAATTTTTGTCATCCTATGATTTAAGCACACAAATTTCTTTATGGTTGGGCACCTTCCCCTTAAGAGTGGATGGGAAGGGAAAGGTAAATCCCTCTTGCTTCCCTTTTAGCCCTTCCAAGCAGCATAAGAGGAACATACAAAATAGAACTTCCTCCTGGAAATAATTCTAAAATGTCCTCCGCCCTTTCTCCTTAAATAGCAACCATCATGCTACAATTAAACCGTCCATCTTTAAGTTTACCAAATGGTTCTTGTTTAGTGATAAGTTAACTTCTGTCAATTTGTTTCTATGTTTATGTCAATACTTTGTTTGTTATGCAGGATAGAGATCGGAAATTGAGGATTTTTGCTGGCGATGAGCACCCTTTTAGTGACAGACCTCTAGAGCCGTATGTGATGCCTCCTAGACAAGTTCGTGAGCTGCGCCCTCGTACAAGGAGAGCCATGATTCGAGCTCAAAAGAAGGCCGAGCAACAGCAACAGGGTACAAACAACACAAGTAAAAGAAAAAAGAACAAGGAGGTGGAAGAAGAAGCAGTGAGCGCATGAAACAGAACGCACTTTCTCATATGACTGAGTTTGACCTCTATTTGCCAGCCATAACGCGATCCTGGCATAGCTACTCAGATGATTGAGGATTTTCTAGTACCATATTTTGAGCTTGGAATTTATTTTTCTGGTTAATGGGATGCGTGTATTTTTCATTACTTTGATGTTATATTTAGGACAAAAATATACACTTGAGCATCATTATTGCCACATGATGCACCAATAAGCTCATTCTCTTATGCTCTGGCCAGTATGCTCTCTTATGTAGAACTACTAGTTAGTAGAAAGGTGTGAACTGATAATGTGTAGTCAATACTGACAATTCTTGTTTTTCAAAGAGGGATAGTCTTAAACTTGTGCTGATGCTTCTTAATGTGTTTCTATATAGTAGAAAACTGTCGTCTAGCTGCTTTTGTTGCAGAGTAGAAAACTGTCCCCAGCATCTCTCCACCATTGACCCCCTCCATCTTCACCAAAACCATAATTAACATTTTCCCATATCTCGAAGACGACAAGTGCGAGTCAAAAATTGACACAAAATGAGCCAAGAAATTAAGCTCGAGGAGAAGAAATATAAGTAATACCCAGTTTGAAGTTGGCTGTTTGTTTCGAGTCTAGCTATGTTTCTTGACTAAAACGAAACACCATTCCTTCAATGGTGGCTGGTTGATCTTCAATTCTTCATCAAAATAAACTCCTATCATCAAGCATTAGAGGGACTTGAATCGATTGATTCATACTTTGGTGGTGTTAATAGTGAATATAAGAGGAAGAAATGTGCTTTCAGAAGTGAAAAATAGTGGCAGAAAATAGTGAATATAGAAGAATGTGATAATCAAGGTAATGCTTTTAAAAAGGTTGAAGACAGTTTTAAAGACATTCACTGGAATCTATATATAGGTATTTATGCGGAGTTACATAGTTATTGTGTAAATTTTAGAATTTTCTGAGTTTCCACCCTTTGGGTGTATAAGGATATGTATAATAAAGGTAAAATTTGGGAGAATTACACTCCTTATCACTTGGTTTAATGGCTCATCAAGAAATGGTTCACGTTTGAAGCTCTTATTCAGTATGGCACTGGTTGTATATAATGTGAAAATTACTTTTCACCCATTAGCACACTCCTTTTAATTTTTTTTTCTTTTCTCTGTTCTTCTTCTCCTCCTGTCCCAACTTTGTATCCCAAACTTTCTCCATCAACGTTCCTCCATATTCAAACCCGACAATCACTATTTGAATGAGGAAGAAAAAATAATACATAAAAGAATTAGTTTTTTGGAATCATATGAAAATCATTTCCTTCAATGGAGTGGAAAGAGCTGTGTTTGCACTAAAGAGGTTCACTTGGTAGGTTGTTGGATCACCAAACTAGAAAGAAGGTATTGGCATGGTTTCAGTCTTATCCTCATTCCACGTGTAATACTAATTCCACTGGTTGATTAAAAACTTGGAAAATAGAAGTCACCATTAAAGGTGTGTCAAAGCTTCGATTTCAGAAATTGCGTTTTTTGATTTGTTAGTTGTTTTGATTGGGTGTTGTCCCAATTGATCGGAATCATCAAGGGGAGTTCAAAACTTAAATTTAAAGTGATTTGTAGTAGATTTAAGCTAGATTTGAGTTAAATTTCAGAAGATCTCCAAGAAAGAAGAAGAACATGTGAAGTTCCATTGATATGATTCATTTGTATAATAATGTATCAATAGTATATAATAGTGTATAAATAACTCTCATACACAATAATACATTATTTACATGTGTTTGGTAAATTTCTCTCACATATTCTTCTTCTTCTACACGTATATATATATATAGGTATCACGAACATTTTTTACAATGCTTATACATCTTTATACACTTTTATACAACTATATACATAATGTACCTCTTTGTATAAAAGTGTATAAACGTCTCCGACGAACTTCTTATACGATTTCACGTGCAATTCTTGTTCAAAACTAGTCCAGAACTCCATCAAATGACTTCAAACTTTGTATACAACCTACTTAGACTATTATTAATAAGTTCAAACAATACCCATTTCAAATTTCTCGCAAAATCATATTTAAAATTTAACAAGATTAGCATCGAAGAAGAAGAGACTTTAGGTTTCTCGCGTCTGTTTTTGCATTTTTGTAGATGCGATAGGTATGTATAAACTTGAGGAAAAAAGGAGAATGGAAACTCAAGGATCTTTCACGCCGGAAGATCTGGAGAATAAAAAAAAAAGAAAAAAAAATACGGATATATGTCTATTGATATTTGGCTACACATCTTCAAACATGTAATTGGGCTAAAATACTGCAAGGTCACCTTATGGAGTGATCTATTGTGTAATTCTTCCTATTATGTATCTATTTTTTCATGTAATGTTAATCCCATATCAAATTTGTTGGGAAAATGACCCCCATATATATATATATATATATATATATATATATATATATATATATATATATATATATATATATATATATATATATATATATAATCTGTATGTTATATACAAAAATTATACAAATTTTATATACTTTTTTCGGCTATCAGATATAAATAGTTTTTAACACGGGCTAAAAGTGATAATACCCTAAAATTTATTCAATAGTTCTTCAAACCATTACTAACTGGACTACCATAACCTATTTTTGGTGCGTAGTCATGAATACCAAAATTTGTTTTGTTGAATTTTTATATCGGTTATATTTGCTTTTTAATTAGTTGCACTTGGTTAACAGAAAATACAATTGTTTAACAATTAATTGTAGCCTATAATTAATACAAAGACACTTATGGAGGAATCTTTTTGCTATATTAAATATCTCTGTAGAGAAAAATTGGAATGTTCATTGTGCCCAAGTCATATTTACTACATTTTCCTTTTTGCACTTATGGAATGTTCTTAAAACTTACCAACTCAAGGAATTATCTGCATAAAATTACATATCTTATTCGAAGATTCAAAATTAACATATTTTATGTTTGGACATATGAAGAAATTAACAAATGTGACTTAATTAAAAATATATTGAGAAATGTATAAATTTTAATCGCTTTAAAAAATAATAACTAATAAAATTTATTTTTTTAATATATGTATATTATATACAAAAATAGATATATATTATATATATTTTGGATAGTGAATACAATTAGTTTCGGTTGACCAACCAATATATTCATACGTAACTTTCAAGCCAAACTAAAAATAATGTGTTTCGAGCAACTCCATTATGAAATGTTAAATATTTATCCTAGTGTTTTTGAAAAAGAAAAAAAAAAAAATCCTAATGATGAAAAAAAGAAAAGAAAAACGGAAACAACTACTTTTGGCGGTTCTTCATTTATACCCATGGGATATATAAAGAAAGCGCAGCCCTGAAACCCTCTGTTAAACCCTTCCGCCATTGCTAGTTTCCCTCTTGCACTCTTATAATGTACGGACAGCCACCGCGCAACGGCGGCGGAGGTGGCGGCTGGCGCAGCGGTCCTCCGCCGCAACAGCCACAGCCACCGGTACCACATGTAGGGTTTCAAAATCATAACTTTATACCTTCTCAACCTCCAAACTATTTCGTTCCTTCAAACCCCTTCTTTCCCCAAAACCCCAATTTTCCAATTCATAACCCTAATTTTTCGAACTTTCCAATCCAACAAAATCCTAATTTTCAATTTCAGCAGCCTCTGCAGAGTTCCTCGAGGGGTAACGAGGCTGTTGAGAGAGTTGATAGAGCTGTAATTAAGGCGCGTAGAGACCTTATAGAGGCAGGTGAAAATGTATCGGCATGGAAAGTTTCACAAGCTGCTTTGGTTATACTTAAAGCTGATTCTTGGGATTCTTTGGGTCTCAAAATGCAACAAGTTCCCTCTCTTAACCGCCTCATTGTTACCGAAGGGAAGGTACAATAACTTTGTATTTTTACAGATTCTTTGTATTCATTTTTCATAATTTTTGAAGTTGAGAATATGTTTTAGTCATATAAGCACTTTTACTTTAGGTCATGTGCTGCTTTTTTAGGAGTAAATTTATCTGTCAGCAGAAAATATAGAAAGTTTCTAGTGATTAAAACAAGGTGCATTGTTTAAATGAGTGAACTTTTGTTAGCTCTTTGTATCTAAGTTAGCATATATGTAGTAAGCTAATAGGTGATCTTTTTTTGCTTTTTGAAGCTTCTATGCTTCTGCTTCTTGTAATATTTTGCATCTTCTTGATGACATCAATGAAGCCAATTATTTCATCAAAAAAAAGAGAGGATGCATTGTTTAAATGAATGTGACTTGCAAACTGCAGAGTTGTGTAAAATATTATTTTTTGTAGAATCATGATAAACCTACCAACATGTCCCAATATGGAATGTATAAATTTGAAGGACCTTTTTTAAAAATAAAGTATATTTGGTTAACCGATCGAACTTTTTTTGTTGCTCATGGTCTCTTTTTTGTAATTTGACTGAAGATGTTTTAGACTACTATGAACTTTAATCAGTTTTATCCCATGGATTATTTGGAACTTTGCTTATGAAAGTTGAATTTTCTAACTCTGTTGAGCTATTTGTATGTGCTTTTCTGGAGATTTAATGATTAAAGATGCCTTATGTGGAGCATGAAATGTTCACACAAGATAAAGGTTTCAGTTTTGTGTACTTAAAAGGGTAAGCATTTGATTTCTATAGTTTTTTTGTCATGAGAAAATTATGCAAAAAATGAGTATATGATGTGCTTATTTAGAATTTTACTTATCAAAAAGAAAAGTATACAATGTGCTTATTGGTTTTGACACCGGCAAACAGTGGTTATGGAGATTGTTCAAATGCATTGTTGTTGCTCAACTTGGTCATTTACATTGGTGGCGCTTAACTTTTAGTAGTCTCTCTCTCTCTTACTTTCTGTACTTCATTTTGCTTTGTTCCCTTCAATTTAATTTTTTGGTTTTGGAGGCTAACCTAAATTCATCATGTGTTGTTTACACCGAGCTCCATCTCATCTTTTAATAGATACACTTGTTTTGTCCTTTTACCTTTTCTTGTTTTGCCTTTTGATCCATCAAGCAGCACTCTATTTCCAACCCCCTTACTTCAAATAGGGGGTACATTATTTACAAGTTGAAGGGAAGAGGTTATTAAATCAATCTTCCCAAAGCAATGTGAAATTAGAGTGAAGCTTTGGTGACCATCAACCTTAAATTCCATTTTGTATTTTCTTGGATAATTTTTAGTGGATATTTATGGTGGACCATCTATTTGGTTTCTTTTCATGAGAAGATAATCTTATGGAATTCTAAATTTTCATTTCCCCATCTCTTTTCTTAGATTAATGCTTTCATCCACTGCTTTGTCGGTGTTCAAAGAATTACCACATTGTATGATTTGGAGGTAGCAATAAGCAAGAATGAGGGGATTGAGCAGTTTGAAGAGCTGGAATTGGGTCCGCTGTTGAAACACCCGCTTATTATCCATTATTTTTCTGTCAACCCTGATATGTCAGAAGTTTCCAGAATAACAACTGAGGAGATAACGTCCTTACTATCTGAGTTCATGGATGCTGAAAAACATAGAAAAGTAAATGTAGATGAATTTTTGAACTTCATCGCCGTGAAGAAATCTGCTAAAACCAGAGAGAAGCTCGGTGTGCGGATTCAGAGCTTGGGGTATGTGGCATATTTTCACTCGTACAAGATTTTATTTATGTTCAATTTAATATTGTAGAATAGCCTCATTTTTTTAATAAGGAGAATAGCCTAATGATTGAAACTTATCGTTATAAAATTTTAGATAACTAAATGTGAAAATTAGCTTATATTTTGGCACACAAGGGGTGTCTGCCTTCTCATAAAGTTCATTGTGAACAAACTTTAGAGCTATAATTGTGGTGTAGGGTGTGCAACTTGCGTGGTGGGAATGTCATGACTTAAACTAGGGCCATGACCGGCACTTGATAGGGTAGACCTTACCAAGCAGACCATCTTGACCTGGCTAAAGTAACTCGTACTTGTCAATTAATATCATAACCAATTTTTTTACATGCTTAGCAAAACTACAGTGCGAGTACATTTCGAATTTACCTTAAAGGCGTTCTATTATCTTTTGAAGTAGTCACAAGACATAAAATCAATTTGGCAAAGAGCAGAATCTTCAATATAAAGTAGATGAGTGCATTGAGGAGTTGGCTGATATTCTGGAATGTAAGGTGGAAAACTTTCCTACTTTTACATAGGGCTTCCACTAGGGGCAAGAAGAAATGATCATATAATCTGGCAAGGGGTACTGGACTGGTGTGCTAACAAACTAGTTCCTTGGAAGAAGTAATGGCTTTCTTTTGGAGGAAGAGTTACTCTTTTCTTTTTGTTGAGATAAGATTTTATTAAAAAGCAGTGTCAAGCTGATACTGAGAAATTACAGATATAGTGCTGGCTCAATAACATTAAAATACATGTCCAGCGTATCATGTAAATTTAACACTACATTTTCATCTCTCCTATAGTAGTACAGTTCGACTTAGCACCATTCTTAATACATTACTCAACCAAGACTTGCCATGGAGTACATGGAGAGAATTCTAGAACAATATTTAAATACTCTTAACAAGAATATGGGTAAAAGCTGAAACTGTTGGCCTCCATGAGAAAGAGGTAGGGCTCACCCTTGAATTCTATCTATGGTGCTAAAATCAATTGGTGAAAAGAAACAATGAGATGGGGAACAAGCAAACCCAAAAGGAAAAAAAGAAACAATGAGAAAAGAAATGGTGAGTTCATCAACTCAATAACTGTTAATTGTACCTGTTGAGAATATAACTAAGTAATTAAAAGTATGCTCTCTCTAACTGTTTAAGCTTTTAGATGAGATGGTTAAATACTTCAAACTTGGTATCAGATCAGGCAAATGTCTTGGATTCGAGTCTTGTTGCCTCCCGTTACCAAAAAGGAAAAAGATATTCCAACGTGCTTGGCCATGAAAATGAATCAGACCCGCACGAGAGGAGGCGTGCTGAGAATATAATTAATAAATAAAAGTGTATTCTCTCTAAAAGCTTAAGCTTTTAGAAGATGGTTATAGTACTTTCAACAATATCCATAACTTTTAGGGACATGATTAGGAGGGTGTTTGGATTGGCTTTAAAAAGTAGCTTATAAGCTAAAAGCCAAAAGCCAAAAGCCAAAAGCCAAAAGCCATAAGTTGGTAATACCCAATGGCATTTGGCTTATTTTTGTACTTTTCATGCCTAAAAATAAGTGCTTTTAAGCAATTTTTATCATTGCCAAACACCACAAAAACTAAAAAAGTGCTTAAAAGCCAATAAGCACATAAAATAAACCAATCCAAACACCCTCTAGATTTGTAAAACCTGCAGTTTGAACAATACGAAGCACAATAACTTTTTCAAGAGTATTCATAAATAATTTAAGATACAATAAACATGACGCCATAAACTTTGGAACCAACAACGTTCCGAACGCACAAATTTCATTAACTTCCGAACCGCTAAACTTTCGAACCCGTAAACTTTATAATTTCTAAACCCGTAAACTTCCAAATAGGGGTGTGCATTCGAATCGGTTTATCGATAAATCGAATCGATTATTTGTTATCGAAATCGAAATCGAAAAAATCGAAACCTTATTGAAACGATAACGATAAGCACATGTACAAATCGATAATCGATAAGTAATTATCGATAAGGGTCAAAATCGAATCGATAAATCGAATGCACACCCCTAGACTGTAGACACTTGTTAAATGAGTAATTACCTATTTGTGTAGATTAATATAACATACAAAATGTATATATATTCCGCTACTATTTTGAAAGCGGCTATACAATATTATTTTCCCTAATCTATACCCTTTCCTTTACCCTAAGTCCCTTACCCTATTATTTCCTCTACCACATTTAAGGAATGATCATATTTAAAGATCAAGGGAATGAAGTTCAAATTAATGGAAAACAGAATTAGCCGTGATGATGTGTTTTGTTTTGTTTTGTTTTTTTTATACCGTTGGAGTGTTGGTGGCATACATTTGATCCCTTACTTTAGTTTTGTTGCATGTGCTTGTTGACACAATTTTTATATTATAAATGGTGTTCGTCTTATTTTAGCTTCTTTTTGTCCATATTAGTTAGGCGCGTTTATAGCGATATACTTTCCGTGGAATCCTGCAAATTTTCTTATTGGTGTAATCGATAACCGAATCGATAAGCCCCCAAAATCGATAAATCGAAATCGAAAAAATCGAAACCTTATTGAAACGATAATGATAAGCATATGTATAAATCGATAATCGATAAGTAATTATCGATAAGGGTCAAAATCGAATCGATAAATCGAATGCACACACGTACTTCCAAACACATAAACCTCCGAAGTGCCTTGTAAAAAAAACATAAACCTCCGAACTCATAACTTTGGAACTTGTAAAATTTCGAACATGTAAACCGAAAGATGAAAAAACTAAAACTGAAAATATATAAAAAAATATTTTTTTTTCGGGGGGTGTGGGGGTGGGGGAGGGGTGGCAGGAAAACGAAAAAATAAGAAATTTGAAATTACAAAAAAAAAAACTTTTTAACTTGTATGGGTGGGAGGCAGTGGGATGGGGGTGGGTGGTGCAGAAAAATGGAAAAATATTTTTGTGCGGGTGGGGGTTGGGGTGCAGAAAACGAAAAAAACAAAAATAATTAAATAACAAAAAAAAGTAAAAAAATAATTTTTTGGTCGGGGGGGGGGGTTTGGGACGGAAAAAGTTAGAGATTAGTAAAAAGAAAGCTTTTGGTAGAGAGGGGTGGGAGAGGTGGGTAGGGAGAGAAGGGGGCGGGGGTTGGTGTTAGATGTGAGGGCAAGTGGAGTTCTAACTTTTTCTTGGGAAGTCATTTTCCTCCAATTTCTGGAAAATGTGATTGTGATATGTAGGAAAACATTTTCCAAACTATTTTGTGCAGCCAAACAGTGGAAAATAGGAAAATGTTTTCCGTCATGCCAAACACACCCATAATGTCAAAACGTTAACCAAGTTCCTCTATTTGTCATGTTTCCCTGTAGTCATTTTTCCTCTGATTCTTTAGCTTTTCGGGGGTTGGGGTTAGATGTGAGGGTAAATGGAGTTTTTGGAAAATGTTTTCCTAACTTTTATAGGGAAGTCATTTTCTTCCAATTTCAGGAAAATGTAATATGTAGGAAAACATTTTCCAAACTATTTTGTGCAGCCAAACAGTGGAAAATAGGAAAACATTTGCCGGAAAATGTTTTCCGTCATGCCAAACACACCCATAATGTCAAAACATTAACCAAGTTCCTCTATTTGTCATGTTTCCCTGTAGTCATTTTTCCTCTGATTCTTTAGCTTTTCGAATTGTAAAGGAGTACACTTTCTTTCCTAACTTAATCAGGTAAGGCTAGCTCTATTTTCTGAAAAAAGAGGCACATGTTCATTTTGCTGAAACATGTGTAGTACCTTCATAAATGCCCATATGACCGCAATTGAATATCTTAAATCTTAGCTATGCTAGCATGGAAAACCATGAAAATGTGGCATGCGTTATATGTTACTTCTCTTTTATGTTTGATATTCTATTAAAGGTTTTGTCCTCTATTCGTATTTCACATTCATCTGTGGATGCTATGCCAATGTCTTGAGTGTGTGTGCTGAGTTCTAATTGGGGCTTTGAGTTTTCCTTCTTTATTCTTAGAATTTAACCATGAAAAAATATATCTTCCGGTTAGTTAAGGAACTTTCTGTTGTTTAGATGTGATATCCTATTTCGCTAGTGGATTAATTGAGAAATGAAATGACTGGATTGTCCTCACTCAAGTCCTCTATGGCTGTATCCCCCACTTTTGAAGAAGTAGATACTTGTCTTTGTCACCTGTCAGTGTCACATCATTTAGTCTTCAGTGTTGAACATTTGTGGATTGATAAAATCTTGTATATCTTGGTAGGGAAGAATGAGGATCCTTTTTCTTGTATGTGACTAAACCTTCTAATATAGTCTAGCTCATGTTAGCACGTGTTTCTCATGCTTCTTCTGCCGATGCTCACTAATTTTGGGACATGTAATAGTTAGCCGTGGCATTCGTGTTCTGTTTTCAGCAGAATCTGATCATTCATATTTCCTCATGTATACTCCTTCCTTATCCTTTTCAGGATGCATATTACATTTATCCAGCAAGCAAGGCAATTCCAAACTACCACCGTGAACAAATATCTTAGTACGGTGAAAAAAGAATCCAGCAAAAATATCAGGAAACGCCCTCTCCTATCTGCAGAGAAGAAGCAGTTAGATGAGCATTTCCGTGCCATGCGTGAACGTGTCAAATCATTTTCCTCAACCGAGGACGAATTTTGTGGTAAACACATAAGGTTTATATCAAGTTCAGAAAATGAGAGCAGTGACGATGATCAAGATGAAAGTGCTGCACATAGCCAGTGCAAATTCCCAGGTGGAAACACCAAAAGTTCGGACAGACCAACCACCTGTCCTTACCCATCAGCTTCTGAAGAAATGATGCGGCTGGGTTTGAAAGCTGAAGTTGAGGTTAGCCCACATACTGCTAGTGGCAGTGATAGATACAGTAAGGATACTGGGCAATCCAAGAGTAAAAGAAAACTTGATGATGTTCAGAGTTCCATGGCTTTACCCAAAAAAGCACCCAAAAGAGATGTGGTTCAGGCAGAGCTTCTTACTCGCAGGAATAAAAAGGCATCAAAACTTTCTCAGATGTGGAATCAAGACTCCAATGGTTCAAATGATTTTTCGCATGGTGATGATTCAATTAAGATGTTCATTAACACTTGGAAGGAGGCATGTCGGACAAACAGTGTAGATGAGGTACAGCTATGCAGTTGCTTCTTATCTAGCACAGAATGAGCTTATCATACATCTCGTTGAAATGATACTGTAGCTGGCCGACTTTCTAAATCGGATTGCTGTTAACATTTCTCAACTTTCCTAAAAAGAAAACTTATTTAAAATTAAAGACGTGTATCATATTTACTACAAAAGAGGTTTACTGTATCCACTTTTTATACCTAATTCTTTGGAAAGTTGAACTTTATCCAGAGGAAAGTAGCAGCCATCTTCTCTTGCAGTGGATGGTGAAGGCAGATCTGAACTTTGTTTTCAACCTCTTCAACCTCCCTTTTGTCATGCCTTATACATTGAAGATCTATTAACCAACTAGGGTGTTGGGGGATTGAAAAAACCAGTGAGAAAAATCTAGAAGATTGTGCCAGCTTTTGTGTGTTGGGTCTTATGGAAGGAAAGAGATGCGAGATGTTTTGATGGGAAATCAAAGATTATTCAGAAGATCAATTTCATGTGTTTTAAACATGAAGAAAACATGCTAGAGTTCATCGACTCATTACAGGAACAAGATGTTGTATAGGAGGAAACCTAATCCTTTTGTTCTTGTGTAGAAGGGTTTCAAAAATTGTAGTCTTCCTGGTTCAGTCTTAGTGCCAGGTTTATAATTTGTGCTATAATATATACTTTATGTGTTAAAAAGAAATGTAAACCCTCAGGGGTTGGCCTGGTGGCAATAGACTTGAGCCTTGGGGTTTGCTCCCTTTCAAGGTCTCAAGTTTGAAACCCACTGGGTGCAAACAATTTCTGAGGGCCATCGGACTGGGTAAAAACCTGAATTAACCGTGGTGCACTTGCGGGAAACTCCTTGCCGAGAGCCTGTGCACCCCCGGGATTAGTCGTGGCTCTTAGAAACTCGGACACCCGGTGCAAATCAAAAAAAAAAAAAAAGAAATGTATGCATGTTCTTTTCATGTTAACTTTTATTTCTTTGTTTGCCTCTTGCAATATTGTCAAATTATTTAGCTAATAGCTACTGCATTTTTTCTTTTTTGGCTCTCTTAAGCACCTATTTTTGGTGTTTGGTCTATGCTTCAGATGCTGACAATCAACAATTGTACACACATGCTGATTTTCTGTCAATTTTTTTGTGTTTTAGGTTTTTCAGAGGATGCTTCAGTTCTATAAGGCAAGGAAAAAAACTAAAGTGACAAGATTGTTTTCATCATATCCATTTTGTGGATTGCTTCAAGTTGCTGTAAGTTTACGGAGTATTTTGATAATTAATTAGCCATAAGTCACCTGAGTACTTTTTTTTTTCCTAATAAAAAAAATCCTGCTTCATGAGCAAACCTATCTCAATTCAGGACATCTTCAATACTCTTTTGTGATAGGCATTCGTTGGTTGCCTTTCTTTTAGCTCTTGAAATCATCAATTAAGTATGAAATTTTCACACATCAGCTAGATAAAGTAGGACTTTGCATTCTTCTTTTATATTTATAATGCAAGTGTTTGATTGATCTTCTGCAAGACTTCCTGTGGACTTGAAATGGGCCCATCTCCATTACGGCACACTTCGTTTCTTTGAAATACTCTGATGAACTTCTTACCAAGGATATCTTTATTGAAAAAACAGGGAACTACATTTCCTTTGGCAAACTCCTCAAACGTGTGTTGCTTTCTTCTGTATAAAAGCGCACGCTTTGTTAATTGCTCTCTAAAGCCCAGCATAAGCTTTAAACAACTTGTCCAAGTCATAAATGCACTTCGGTTAATGCCTCATAGGTTCTAGAATCCATTTTTGCTGTTTTCTCTAGTATATTTTTGTCTGGAATGGAACAAAGGTTTGCTGAATCCTTTATCTTGCTGCAGAGAATGGTTATTCAGGGGCAGATATTGCTCTTTCAGTGATGTATTTTTGACCCTTTTATCTTTTCCATGTTTTCGTTTCTAATTGTGATTTTACTTGATTTTGAACTGAAGGTGTAGGAAGAATCTCTATGTTTCTTTAAGAAATTCACATTACATGCCTTTTTGATCCATCACATTACATGTCTTTTATAGATCCATCACATATTCACATTACATGTCTTATATTGCCTCAACGGTTATATTCTGACGTATATCTTTTGGGTGTATTGCATGTTTTTAATAAACAAATAAATGTAGTTACTCACAAACGACTTAAGCTTTTAGATGATGCGATTCAAAAAAATGATGCGGTTCACACAATTCACAGTGTCAGTGCAAGCAGAGATCTTGCATTTTAGTTTTACCGCCAATAGTCCAACAAAAATGTTTTCACATGCTTGAACCAAGACAATAATTAGGCCTGCTTGTGAGGGGGCATGTTGGAGAGCTCTATAACAGTTTAAACTTTTAGATTGTGTCTATGATTCAGTGGGTGTATTGCTTGTACCTCCACTCCAACATGCACCATTATTCCAGATAACTTCCCTTCATTTTGTACCTAATGTTCTTGTACTTATGTGAATTTAATGACTACCTTCTAGACTGAAAATCATTTTCTTAATTTGAGTGTGATGACTTTGCAGGTTACATCTATTAAACATGGAATGTGGGACACTTTGTATGATAAGCTCCAAATATTTCACCAATATGAAGAGACCAATAGAGGCACTGAAAATTGTGCTGACTCCATCTGCATTGAGGTTGAGTCACCTGAAAGGGATGTTACCAAGCACTCTGAGAAGCTCTTGGTGTGTGAAAGTGGTGAGTTGTACACCATTGAGGTTTTTATTTTGCCTGCAAGGTGTTGCAACTTTTTGTCATTTTCTTTTTTGAAAAGGTAAATAATTTTATTTTTGATAAGGAAGGTAAATAATTTTATTAACAATTCCTGAGAACTTGTATACAAGTTGTATAACCAAAAAAAAAAAAAAAACCTACACATAATATGGTTCTCTACAGAGGAGATCCAATCCTCTATACAAATAGGGACCTCAAAGAGTACACCAAAAAGAAACTAGAAACTAGAGACTATTTTGCAATTTTACAAAATCTTGTTCCAGGGTAGGGGTAAGGTTGCGTACATCCTACCCTCCCCAGACCCCACTTGTGCGATTATACTGGGTGGTGGTTGTTGTTGTTCCACCCCTTCAAATGCCCTCCTATTTCTCTCTTTCCAAATAACCCACATGATTGCTAAGGGAGTATTGTCATTTCTCTCTTCAACTTCTTGTATGTAACTCACATACTCCTTCAGCCAATACTTGGAAAAGAAAAGGGAATAGAAGTCTAAGGTGCTTGAAATCTATAAATGGCTAGCCTGCTTCAGTTGGCTGCAGATCAACAGATTTACATAAGATAATGCATGATTCTCCTAGATTGATACAATGTTTTGAATAGCTTTGCAAAGAGCAGGGCCCATTCCCGTTATTGTGTTATTGGATATTGAACCCCCCAGATTGTATTATCCACACTCCAGATACCCAACCCTCTGTGTGTGGTGGTGGTGGTGGTGGGGTATAACAATTCAGCATAACTTTCAACTCTTCATACTGCTAATGAACTAGAATCTAAGCTTTGTTTCTTCAAGATTATGCTTTTGGCTTTCCTTTTCACCTCTTCTCCACTGGAAATCTAACCCTTCTATTGTTTTTGTTTAAGTAGGTGTCACTATTGAGGACATACATAGTAAAATTTCTATGTATTTTGAGGGTGATGATGATGCCTTGTCCTTTGCAAGTTCATACCATGAGAAGTTCTTCTTCCTGTTGAATAAGTTTTACAAGCTTGAATCTTGGTTGACAGAGCAGTTCTCTGTGAAGCATTTTGAGTCACTTGGTCATGGGAATATCTTGCCCTTCTTGGAGAAAAATATGCATTTGCTTAGTCATGTTTTACCAAGGTTCTTAACAAATGACATGCATGAGAAGCCTCCTCTCGAACCCTCAATGTTTGATTGTCAGTTTGATCTATTGTTATCACAGGCTTCACAGTGCTTATGGGAGAACGAAAAAGTAGACAAACGAAGGATTGGTGAGTTACTAATGAGGCAATTCCCTTTAGTCTGTTTAAAAGTAGCTGGAAGTGACGTAATGATAGATATAGAGGGTTTTGTGAAGGCAAAGAAAGGCAATGTGACTTTAAAATCTGTTGTATTCTCTGAAACATTGCTCAAGGAATATACATTTGGTAGAAATAATGAGAATATATTAAATAGATCTGGTTTGGAGAATGATGTAGGTTATACAGATCGTCTAGTGATGTCAAAAGATGCCATAAAGGTCTTGGTCAGTGCTCCAATGTTGATAGATCTGAACTTGTGGTCACATTGGGACATGGTATTTGCTTCTTCTCTTGGTTCTCTTGTGGGTTGGCTGTTAAATGATGTAAAAACTGAAGAATTGTTGTGTTTGGTAACCGCGTGCGGAAAGGTTGTCCGTGTTGATCATTCAGCCACCATTGATTCTTTTGTAAACGTATTTCTGCAAGGAAATTCTTTTGATACGGCTGTCAAACTGTTATCTTTGCTGGTTTTATATGGTGGTGAAAAAAACGTTCCTAATTCACTCTTAAAATGCCATGCACGTCAGGCATTTGAAGTTCTGATTAGGAATTATGAGGAAATAAAATTACATGACAATCAGGACTCCCTCAAGCATGACATATCTCTGTGCAGACAGCTCATACCTGATAAAACTACATCGACTATAAATAACAAGTTATTGAGGAAGGGTAGTGTTGATAGCATTGTGACCTTTGCATCGAGATTTGTTCTCGACTGTCTGGGATATCTGCCTGTTGAGTTTTGCCATTTTGCTGCAGACATCTTGCTTACAGGGGTGCAGCCATTTGTCAAAGATGCTCCTTCAGCTATCTTAGGTGAATGTGAACGGATAGAGCAGCGTCTTATGCTTCATCGTGTTGGAATGTCTCTGGGCATTGTGGAGTGGATTGAAGATAAACACAAATTAAGTGCCTGTTCTATCACTAACTTGTTAATGCCTTTTGGATCAACATGCTTGAAAGTCACAGAGCTTGATTTCAGCAACAAGTCAACCTTCATGCAAGAATCAAACAAATATCCCTTGTCTAGAAATGAAATTAGCCTTTCCCAAGATCCAATGCAGCAAAATGAAAATCGAGATGCCAGTTGCTCTGCAGGTTTTATAACCTGTGTTCGTCCTGATAATTTGGCTGATAGTGCCACACAGCACTCATGTGAGCGTGAGAACTCCGCTGCCAGGGTTATTGAATCTATTCAGCGACAAGAATTTGGTCTGCAGCCTGATATTTCTCTAGTTGAAAGTGCAATGTTGAATAAGCAGCATGCTCGCCTGGGGAGAGCACTCCATTGTCTTTCGCAGGAGCTATATTCTCAAGATTCACATTTTATCCTAGAGTTGGTCAGTATACCTCCTTCTAGTCTTATCTGTTAAGTGTTTACCTTATTGTATCCCAATTCTTTTATATCTGGCTCATTCTAGTGTTGGTTGTATTTGTAAACTCAACATTCAATGTGGAAAAAGATGGAGGACTTTAATGTGGATTTGTGATACAAAGGTTTATCTTGAGTTGGCTCAGAGGAAGAAGTAGATTGGAGTTGAAAAAAAGAAGAAGTTACAATAAATTAGATGTGAACCAACGTGCAACAGATAGACGGCTATAAAATAACTAAAATGAAAATTATTTTAAAAAAAATCAGAAGTACCTAAAAGTTCGTAGAGTAGCTGTAAGAAGATAGGCACCGCAGAAAAGTGGAGGGCCATCAGGAAATCAAGGACATTCGATGCCTCTAGCAAGTAATCAAAGGTGTATTAAATCAGATAACCGGGAATTTAGTCGATGGAGGAATTGTGTAAATGATGACCTCTGTAGCCCATGTTTCTAGCTGCTCTATATTTCTTACCAATATCAACCAAGGAAATCAAGGGCACATTCTATGCCTTTTCCTTGTAATGCTCTTGGTGCAGTAGAATCTGAGACAAGGTTTCTATCAGATGGAAGGAATAACTTAATAATATGCATATTGCAACTTCTAGTCTCGTTAGTAATTGGATTTAATTTCCCTGAAGAGTTCAAATTCCCCAGGAACTATTAGACTGTCTTAGCTTTGCAATGAGTATGAGGTTATTGTTCTGGGCTTTTTTTGTCACTGGATTTTCTTCTGATAGGAACTCTAAAACTTTGTTTCTGCTGAAGAATTTTATAAGATGGAGCGCTTTGTGCCTAAGCTGCCAAAAGGATATAACTGATTGCTCTCTTTACAATGGTACATTGATTCAGGTTCAGAATGCTGATGATAATATCTACCCCGAGGATGTCGAACCCACATTGACTTTCATTCTTCAGGATAAAGGCATTATAGTTCTAAACAATGAGCGTGGCTTTTCTGCTGATAACATCAGAGCTCTCTGTGATGTTGGGAACTCTACTAAGAAAGGACGTAATGCTGGATATATTGGGAAGAAAGGCATCGGTTTCAAATCAGTATTTCGGGTAATATACATAAATATGTCTGCTAAATTTCATTTAGTTACTTATATTTAGAGAATATGCTTTTACTTTCTGTTAGTTGCACCTTCGTGCTGGATAATTGAGAGTTAGCAATCAATTTCCTTAAAAAGAGAGGCAATCATTTTTTCAGTGCATTAAAGGTTTTACTACTAAACTTCTTAGGATCAGAAACCCCCTTTTTTGTATTGGAGTTTTTTTCTTTGTTGGTAAGCTAGGAGATGGCTAACTTTAAGTCACCCCTACTTGATATGTTATTAAAGAATAAATGGAAGTTAGATTAACATCATTCCACAGGCACGTTAATTTTTAAGTAGTTATGAGATTGAAGTTTTGCCCCTAATGAAATATGAGCCCAAACAATATAAACCAGCTCTAGAAATTGTACCTTTAATGATAGTTGTATCTACATACACACTATTCTTTGAAACTGCAATATTTTGTAACTTGGAGGAGATGGATGATAGGCAGAGGTGGATGGAGCCTTTGAACAATGGTTCACTTGAACCCGGTATTTTTTTTTTTTGAGAAGGTAAGAATTTTGTATATATATCAACTGCACCAAGGAGGTGCAATCTTTCAAAATTACAAAAGATGGTATAGGAAGATCTTAAATCCCTACTGTACTACAGAGAGCCTAGGACATCAATAATGTATTCTGGATCTTCCATATACTTTTGTTTACACCAAAAGTGGAAAAGAACTAAACATTTCATTTTCAATTTCTGTATGGTGCTACTTCTGTCTTCAAAGCATCTCTGATTTCTCTCTGACCAAACTGCCCACCAAATGCAAGCTGGGACTATTTTCCATCTTTCTTTCTTATTGGATAAGGTGCCGTAATTGCTCCAGCATCTTAGGACGTCCATTATATCCCTAGGCATTACCCACATGATCCCCTTCAGATTAATGAAAATCCTCCATATTTGTTCTGTAATCCTGCAATGCAAAAAAAGATGGCTGATTGTCTCAGCCTCTTCACCGCATATATAGCATTTGGAGCATAAGTGGAAGCCCCTTCTGATGAGGATGTCCTGAGTCAGAACTGCTTTTCTAGCCAAGAGCCAAGTAAAGCAGGCAAATTTATATAGAATTTTGACTTTCCATATTAACTTCCAAGGCCAGCAATCAATCTGGTTATTAGAGACGTTTAATTCCTTGTATGCTGATTTGACTGAGAAAATACCTTGCATGTTCCCTTGCCATAGAATACAGTCTTCAGAGAGTGATATCCCCTTGAACTGATCTAGTGTTCTGTAAAATTCTGTTATCCTGGTTATCTCCCAGTCATTGAGTAGTCTTCTATAGCTAAGGTTCCAACCATGGATAGACCATACTTCACCAACAGTTGCTTCTTGTTGCTGGTTCAGGATGTAGATGTCAGGGAATAGCTGCTTAAGTGAATTTTGGCCAAGCCAGTTGTCTTCCCAGAAAGAAGTTTTCAAACCATTACCTATTCTGAAGTGAGCCTTGCTTCTGAATTTTGGCCATAAGTTTCTAATGGACTTCCAGGGGCTTACTCCATAAGGACCACTAACATGTTTGGTTGCCCAGTTGCCTTCTACTCCATATTTCCCTTTGATTACTTCCTTCCAAAGTGAATTTTCATTGGAACCATATCTCCAGAACCATTTCATCATCAAGCTGTGATTCTGTACTCTCAAATTCCTGATTCCTAGTCCTCCTTTCTTCTTGCTGACTGATAGAGCATCCCATTTGACCAGATGAATTTAGTTGTCGTTGCTGTTGCCTTGCCACAAAAATTTCCTTCTCATTGCATCTATTCTTTTCACCACATTGACAGGAATAGGGAATAGAGACATCATGTAAGTAGGTAAGGCATCCAACACACTGTTAATCAAGATTAGTCTTCCTCCCAAGGACAAGTATTGACTTTTCCAGTTAACCAGTTTCTTTTCACACTTCTCCAATACATCATTCCAAATCCCTTTGGACTTGCTCTTAGCTCCTAGAGGCATGCCCAAATATATAGTCGGTAGTTCCCCTATCTTTCCTCCAAGAATGTTAGTGAGGTTTTGGAGTCCATTTACCTCATTAACTGGATATAAATGGCTTTTGCTCCAGTTAATGTGCAACCCAGAAATAGCTTCAAATAGAACGAATATCACCCTCATCATCTTCAGTTGTTCTCTGTCAGCATCACAGAACACCAGTGTGTCATCTGCATATTGGAGGTGTGTGATTTCCAGGTTGCTGGCTGCCCTGTGAGATACGTTGAAAATCACTAAATTTAACAAATATTCAATTTTGAACTTTTAATTTCAGCAGTACGACAAGTTAAGTGCTAAGAACCTTAAAAGTTGAACCAATCAAGTTTAGCTTACCCTAATTTTTATTTTGTTTTTACAGGTCACTGATGCTCCAGAAATTCATTCTAATGGCTTCCATATTAAGTTTGATATAACTAATGGCCAGATAGGTTTTGTTTTACCAACTATTGTTCCTCCTTGTGACATTGACTTCTATACCAGATTGGCCTCTTCAAGTTCTTATTGCAATCATTGGAATACATGCATAGTGCTTCCCTTCAGATCAAATCTCTTGGAACGGTCTGGCGAAGAGAACATTATGTCGATGTTTGCTGATCTTCATCCATCTTTGCTGCTTTTTCTTCATCGTCTTCACTGTATCAAATTCCGAAATATGCTAAGTGATTCTATTGTTGTTATGAGGAAAGAAGCTGTGGGAAATGGTATCATTAAGGTTTCCTTCGGAGAGGAGAAATTGACTTGTTTTGTGGTATCCCAGAAATTGCGGGCTGACACTATTCGTCCTGATACCCCAACAACAGAAATCTCCATAGCGTTTACGTTGCAGGAAACACTTGATGGAAGCTACAACCCACAACTGGACCAACAACCTGTTTTTTCATACCTTCCTCTGAGAAAATACGGCCTGAAGTTTATACTTCAGGCTGATTTTGTGCTCCCTTCATCCAGGGAAGAAGTTGATGGTGATAGTCCTTGGAACCAGTGGTTGTTGTCAGAGTTCCCTGGCTTGTTTGTTAGTGCAGAGAGGTCCTTTTGTGATCTGCCGTGTTTTAAGGATAATCCAGCAAAAGGTGTTACAGCTTATATGAGCTTTGTTCCCCTTGTAGGGGAGGCTCATGGTTTCTTTTCTAGTCTTCCTCGGATGATCCTTTCTAGATTACGCACGTCAAACTGCTTGATAATAGAAGGTATGGATAATGAGTGGGTTCCTCCATGTAAAGTTTTGAGAAATTGGACCCATGAGGCTCGTAACCTTTTGCCTGATAGTTTGCTTCGCAAGCATCTTGGTGTTGGTTTCTTGCATAAAGATATAGTTCTACCAGATTTATTAGCCAGGGCTCTAGGAATTGAGGAATATGGACTCAAAGTTCTACTTCAGGTTGTAACTTCTTTATGCTCTTCGGGCGATGGTCTAAAGTCAATGGGTTTGGAATGGTTATGTATGTGGTTAAATGCGTTTTTTACAATGTCATCAAATGGAAAAAACTCCGCAGATTTTGGGATTGAATCGCATCTCATGAAGGAACTCAAGAAAATTCCGTTTATTCCCCTTTCAGATGGTAGATATGGATCACTGGACGAAGGTGCACTTTGGTTGCATGTTGATTCAATGGGCACTGCAACTAGTGATGAGTGTTCACCAGAAACTTTTTCAATATTGTATTCATCTCTTAGGACTGTGAGTCCTGCACTTCTTTCTGCGGCTGCTGCTCTTGGCACGTCATGCTCCGAATCATCAATAGTAGATAATGTTACCAGGATGCTGTACAGAATTGGTGTCCAACGTTTATCAGCACATCAAATATTAAAGATGCATATTCTACCATTTCTCTACAGAGAGCAAAATGAACAGGGACATAGAGAAACAATGACAGAATATCTTGCCTTCTTGATGTTGCACTTACAGTCCAGTTGCCCTGACTGTCAGTCAGAAAAGGACCAAATTATCGGTGAAGTGCGCGACAATGCTTTCATATTGACAAATCATGGTTGCAAACGTCTTGTTGAGTTTCCTATCCATTTCAGCAAGGAATTCGGAAATCCCATTGATATGAGTAGATTAACACATGGATTAGATCTTGAATGGCTTGAGATTGATGATATGTTCTTGAAACATCCAATCAATAAATCTTTAACTGGAGGTCTATTAAAGTGGAGAAAGTTTTTCCAGGAGATTGGAATCACTGATTTTGTACGAGTTCTTCAAGTTGAGAAAAGTATTTCTGATGTATGCTCTGTTTCCATGAATGCAACATGGGATAAAGATTTGATTTCCAAAGGATCAATTGCGAAAGATTGGGTGTCTGAAGAGTTTGTCAATTTGCTGTCACGATTATCTTCAGCACGTGACAAGGAAAAAAGCAAGTACGTCTTGGAGGTGCTTGATAGTTTGTGGGATGAATATTTCTGTGACAAGGTTACTGGTTTCTATTTCAGTTCCACAGGAGAAAGGAAAATATTTGACTCTTCATTCACCAGAATCCTCCTTGATGTTCTCTGGTTAGCATCACGTATGGATAATGAGCTCCACCGTCCAAGGGAGTTATTCCATGATTGTGAGGCTGTGCGCTCAATTTTTGGCGACAATGCTCCTTATGCCATTCCAAAGGTCTGTCTGATCTTAAACGAACTTTGATGTAGTGATATTAATCAGAACATCTTCGTGCTTTTTGTTGGTGTAAACCCCCACCCCCTCCCTAACAGGGAAAGAACCAAAAAGAGAAACAAGAAAGTTTGACTTCTGGATGCTAGGACTGGTCTAAACCATGGGTCTTGTATGTTACCTGAAGTAGATGATTAACCTGGTAGTTTCATGTCAATAAACATTTGAATGAGGAGCTTCGACCTATTAATTTGGCTTGTCCATGACTTTTTGTGCAAGAATCTAGTGATCACAGTGTAGTCTGTATTAAAAATATGATGTGGCTGCTTTTTTCATGCCTTATTCTGGTACAGCAAACTACCTCGTCTTATTTATGCAGTATTTTTACTGTGGTAGGTAACTCACTAAGTGGTCAGCTCAAATCCGATCTGGTTTATCTATTTATTTAAAATTTAGTTAGTTCTACTGAGGAGTTTTCACTATGTCAGCCTTCTTTTAGGTTTTTCTCAAGAACTGTATATGTTAGAAGCAAGTGTGGGTGGATTTGACTTTCAGGAGAAGCTTGAATTTATTCTGCTAGTGATTTGTTCATTTACGTTCAGTCTTGTTCTTGTTTGAGCCAACATGTGCTTGTTGAAAAGACCTTTCTTCTTTGTTGGCTTCGTTATTCTTTCAATTTGCTATTTGTAACCATTTTTATTGTTTTTGGTTATTCTCCATGATATTTTTGGTAGTGGCTTAGTGCTCTTCTGTTGTGAAACAGGTGAGAAGCGAAAAGTTGGTAACAGCTCTTGGGTTGAAAACACAAGTTACAGTTGATGACACTTTAGCAATTCTTAAAGTTTGGAGATCTAAAGTACCTTTGAGCGCTAGGTAATTGATCTTCCTCTGCAGAAACGTGTGAAATCAGCTAGATGCTAATTTTTTCATTTATCTGAACAAAAATAGGGTTTCAGCATTTCTTTTCCTGTGGATAGAATTATGAATTAGTTAAGGCTCAAGTGATCCATAATGCAATAGCTGGTCTTATGTATTTACATACTGAAGTTGGTGTATTGGGTCTGGTAACTGGTTTATTGATGTTCATGTTGTTTATTATCTTTGTTTAGGACAAAAAGCGCTAGTCATTGTCATTAAGGTGGTTGCTTTGCTAGAGTCATGTTTATGCCTTCTCCCCATCGTTGACTGGTTATAGTATAAAAAATTTAATAGTCCTACTGAGTTCTTTAAAAAAAAAAAAAAAAAACTAACTTTTTTTCAAATCAACTGATAGAAAGATCGAACGTCAGTACCACCTAGCCATAACATGTCCCCTTGTAATATTCCAACTTCTCGAATGCATAAAAAGTAGGAACTTTTAGAGGTGTCAGGGTTTCCTTCATTGTGAGCTGCTATTTCTCATCATTATTCTGATGTTTCATGCTTATCCATTGCTCTTTTTTTCAGTTTGTCACAAATGTCAAAGCTCTACACTTTCATCTGGAGTAGGATGAGTACTTCAGAGAGAAAAGTGGTTGAAGAATTATGCGATGGACCTTTTGTGTTTGTCCCTTGTAAGTTGGTTGCTTCACATGAAGATGTTGTGCCTGGTGTTCTTTTGTCATCTAAAGAAGTCTTTTGGCATGATTCAACTGGTTCGGTGGACCAAGTGAAGATGGTATGCCCGGAATTTGATCTACATTCAGTTCAGCACCCTTTCACCAAAATGTTATGTAGCATGTATCCAGCCCTTCATGACTTTTTTGTGAAAGAATGTGGAGTGGATGAGCTTCCTCATTTCCATGGATATCTTCAAATATTGCTACAGTTGTCATCTGCTGCTTTACCTTCGCAAGCAGCTAAGAATGTAAGCTATCTTTGTTGCTAAAAACTTCCATCGTGATAGTTGATGAATGATTTTGATGCTAATGAAACCATTTTCTGCTGAATATCTTGGCTTAAGAATGGATTTGATACTTGTTTTTTCAGGTCTTTCATATATTGCTCAAGTGGGTTGACGAACTAAATTCAGGATCTTTGAGATCTGAAGATATTAGTTTCTTGAAAGAAGGTCTTTTGACAATGGATTATCTGGTTCTCCCAACTGCAGAAGATAAATGGGTATCTCTGAACCCATCCTTTGGGCTCATCTGTTGGTGTGATGATGATGAGTTGAAGAAGGAATTTAAGTATTTTGATAATATTACGTTTCTCTACTTTGGGCAACTCAATGATGAGGAGAAGGAGATTCTCCGAACAAAAGTTTCAATATTCATGCACAAATTAAGCATTCCTTCTCTATCAGAGGTAAGCTAGATTACACTTCCCTCCCTTTGCTTTTGTCTGCATGCATATATAGAAAGGCTCGCTGTTTCTGGAAGAGTCGATCTAAGATGCCACTCGGTATAATTAGGCCCCACTTATTCAACAACAACAACAACAAAAAACCAGTGTAATCCCACAAGTGGGGTCTGGGGAGGTAATGTGTACGCAGACCTTACCCCTACCTTGTGAAGGTAGAGAAGTTATTTCCGGTAGAGCCCCACTTATTCGTCAAAGAAAGTTAAATGTTTTGAAAAGTTAAAGTTTTGTCCAATTTTTTGACCAATACTTGTTTTTTTTTTTTTTAATGAAGTAATTAATTTCATTGCTGGCATCAAGAAGATGCATAATAGTTACAAAAGAGTATAATAGTCAAAAAAGGAATAATTTCAGCTCCAATACAGATGTTCACGCTAATACTAAGGAGCTAACAAAATTCAAATAACTATCAGGGGAATCTACGGGGGATAAATAAACCCAAATGAATAAAAACATAATACAATTAGCTTTGAGAGATTGGAAAGTAGCTTAGGGGTCTCAATAAGCTGTTCAAGCAAAAGGAGTTCAGTAGATTCATTAGGATGAATAAAATTAGCCTATTGGCTATAGTAGATGTGAGAATGCACGGGAAAAAAATATTATTATTGATTAATTGACAATGCTACAATGAGCCCTATATATACACACATAACATATCCTACTCCTAATACATATTGGATTAGGGTTAGAGTTATTTACTCCTATTTACACGACTATTCTAACACTCCCCCTCAAGCTGGTGCATATAAATCATATGTACCAAGCTTGTTACATATGTAGTTAATACGAGGACCAGTGAGGGACTTGGTGAAAATATCTGCAAGCTGATCATTCGACTTCACAAACTTTGTAGCAATATCTCCCGAGAGTATCTTTTCTCTAACAAAATGACAGTCAATCTCAATGTGTTTAGTTCTCTCATGGAATACTGGATTTGACGCAATATGAAGAGCAGTTTGATTATCACACACAAGTCCCATCTGACTAATCTCACCAAATTTCAACTCCTTGAGCAACTGTTTTATCCAAATTAGCTCACATGTGGCCATAGCCATTGCTCGATATTCTGCTTCTGCACTAGACCGAGCAACCACATTCTGTTTCTTGCTCTTCCAAGACACCAAATTTCCTCCTACTAAGACACAATATCCAGACGTAGAACGTCTATCAGAAGGTGATCTTCCCCAATCTGAGTATCCAACGATCTGCTCATGGCCTCGATCTTCAAACAATAAACCTTTGCCTGGAGCTGATTTTATATACCGAAGAATGCGGACAACTGCATCCCAATGACTATCACAGGGAGAATCCATAAACTGACTCACAACACTCACAGGAAAGGAAATATCAGGTCTAGTCACTGTGAGGTAATTTAGTTTACCAACCAACCGCCTATATCTTGCAGGATCGCTAAGAGGCTCTCCCTGTCCTAGCAGAAGTCTAGAATTCGGATCCATCGGAGTGTCAACAGGTCTACAACCTGTCATTCCTGTCTCCTCAAGAATATCTAAGGCATACTTCCGTTGTGAGATCACAATACCTGAGCTAGACTGAGCGACCTCAATACCCAGAAAATATTTTAATCTGCCCAGATCCTTAGTCTGAAAGTGCTGAAAGAGATGTTGCTTCAACTTACTAATACCATCCTGATCATTGCCGGTAATAACAATATCGTCAACATAAACGACCAGATAAATACAGAGATTTGAAGCAGAATGTCGATAAAATACAGAGTGATCAGCTTCACTACGAGTCATGCCAAACTCCTGAATAACTGTGCTGAACTTACCAAACCAGGCTCGAGGAGACTGCTTTAGACCATAGAGGGACCGGCGCAACCGACATACAAGGCCACTAGACTCCCCCTGAGCAACAAAACCAGGTGGTTGCTCCATATAAACCTCATCCTCAAGGTCACCGTGAAGAAAAGCATTCTTAATGTCCAACTGATAGAGAGGCCAATGGCGAACAGCAGCCATGGATAGAAAAAGGCGGACTGATGCAATTTTAGCCACGGGAGAGAAAGTATCACTGTAATCGAGTCCAAATATCTGAGTATATCCTTTGGCAACAAGACGAGCCTTAAGTCGATCAACCTGGCCATCTGGACCAACTTTGACTGCATACACCCAACGACAACCAACAGTCGATTTACCTGAAGGAAGAGGAACAAGCTCCCAAGTACCACTCGTATGTAAAGCAGACATCTCGTCAATCATAGCCTGTCGCCATCCGGGATGAGACAGTGCTTCACCTGTAGACTTAGGAATGGAAACAGAGGACAAAGATGACACAAATGCACAATGGGATGGTGAGAGATGATGGTAACTTAAACCGATATAATGAGGATTAGGATTAACTGTGGACCGTATACCTTTTCGTAGTGCAATCGGTTGATTAAGAGGAGACAAGTCCGCAGTATTAGCAGGGTCAGGTGCAGGACGTGAATCAGCTGGGCCTGATGCTGGGGGCGGACGACGATGATAAGTCAGGAGTGGTGGAGCTGTAGAAGGTTGAACTCGACTAGGTGGTGGCGCTGGAGCTATAGTTGGTGGAACTGGACTAGGTGGTGGCACTGGATCTATAGTTGGTGGAACTGGACTAGGTGGTGGCACTGGACTTGGTGGTGATACTGGAGCTATAGGTGGTGGAGCTGTAATTGGAACTGTAGGCGGTGGAGCTATGGAGGGAGATGAATGGGAGATAGGGACCTAATCTCCAAAAGAAGGAACAGGTAGCACCTCGGAAATTTCTAAGTGATTAACGGAACCTGTGAAGTATGATTGGGTTTCAAAGAAGGTAACATCAGCAGACATAAGAAATCGCTGAAAGTCAGGAGAATAACATCGATATCCCTTTTGCGTTCTCGAGTAACCCAGAAATATGCACTTAAGAGCACGAGGAGCTAACTTATCTTTTCCTGGAGTAAGGTCATGAGCAAAGCACGTACTCCCAAAGACACGGGGTGGAAGAGAGAACAAGGGTAAGTGAGGAAACAGGACAGAGAATGGAACTTGATTTTGGATAGCTGAAGATGGCATACGATTAATAAGATAACAAGATGTAAGAACCGCATCCCCCAAAAACGCAGCGGAACATGAGATTGTATGAGTAGGGTACGAGTAGTTTCAATAAGATGCCTATTCTTTCTTTCAGCTACCCCATTTTGTTGGGATGTGTACGGACAAGATGTTTGATGAATAATCCCATGGGAGTTCATAAACTGCTGAAATGGGGAAGACAAATACTCTAGGGCATTATCACTACGAAATGTGCGGATAGAAACCCCAAATTGATTTTGAATTTCAGCATGGAAGGTCTGAAAAATAGAAAACAACTCAGATCGATTTTTCATTAAAAATATCCAAGTGCACCTGGAATAATCATCAATGAAACTGACAAAGTAGCGAAATCCTAAGGTAGAGCTAACCCGACTAGGACCCCAAACATCTGAATGGACTAAAGTAAAAGGTGACTCTGCTCGATTGTCAAGACGCCGCCGGAAATGGGAGCGGGTATGCTTACCGAGCTGACACGACTCATACTCTAGAGTGGACAAGTGAGATAAGCCAGGTACCATTTTCTGAAGTTTTGATAAACTGGGATGTCCTAACCGTTTATGTAATAAATCTGGTGAATCAGTAACGGGAGAAGTTATTGGAGGAAGACAAGATGCGAGTCCATGTGATTTTGCAAGGATAAGGTAATAAAGTCCATCTGATTCACGTCCAGTACCAATGATACGCCCTGTACTGCGTTCCTGTATAAAAACAAGGTCATCAAGAAATAAAACTGCCGATTTAAGTGATTTGGCTAAGCAACTAACGACTATGAGATTAAAAGGACTACCAGGAACGTAAAGAACTGAGTCTAAAGGTAAGGAAGGAAGTGGACTTGCTTGACCTATTGCAGTTGCCATGGCTTGAGACCCATTGGCCATTGCGACTGTTGGAAGAGATTGAGAATATGAGATACTAGTGAAAAGAGATTTGTTACCAGAAATATGATCAGATGCACCTGAATTAATGACCCAAGACTCAGAGGGTGTAGATTGGGAGACACCAGTCATGCTACTATTTGTTGGAACGGCGGAGGTTAATCGTGAAGATGTCTGTTTACGTGCTTTGTACTGAAGGAACTCAATATAATCCGGTAAAGAAACCATCTGGATTGGATTTATTGCATTTAATCCAACGGATTGTGAGGCAAAAGCTTCAGGTATTAATTCCATTATAATATTGTGCCGGAAAAAAGCAGAAAATCGCTGGGATCACTGTTCACGCCGGAAAAAATCACTGTAGCTCGCCGGAAAATTCCAAAGTGGTCGGAATTGAAAAATAAAATTATGGATAGGCTCGGAATTTAAGGACGATCCAACTGCCCTGAAGGAGTTTCATCAAAAAATGGCCGGAAGTGGGCTCACGCGCTCGCCGGAAAAATTCTTCTGCCGGCGCGTGTGGCCGCGTGGCAGCTTTTCTGCCGGAGAAATTTTGAAGGGTTGGTCGCCGACGAGTGATCTACCTCGTGGTGGTGTTGGTTCTTTTTTGCACAACACCGATAGAAAGTGACTTGATTACGGGCAGCCTTTTAAGTCGCTGGAATGATGCACAACGATATGTTTCTCACTAATGCTCTGATACCATGTGAGAATGCATGGGAGAAAAATATTATTATTGATTAATTGACAATGCTACAATGAGCCCTATATATACACACATAACATATCCTACTCCTAATACATATTGGATTAGGGTTAGAGTTATTTACTCCTATTTACACGACTATTCTAACACATAGAGTTATTGAAACAAATGCCAATCAAATACTAAAGAAGGTTGCAGCAGGATGGAGTTGGGCTACTAACTATGAAGCAAATGGTAAAGGAAGGATATGGGTAATATGGGATCCAAATGTTATACAATTTAGTGAGATGATGAAGAGCAATCAGTTGATACATGGAAAGGTGTCTATTGGTGCACTCAATTTACAGTTCTATTTTACAGCTGTATACGGCCTACATACTATTGAAGACAGGAAAACATTATGGCATGAATTAGAGGTGATTCATAGTGGAACTGATGGGGCATGGATTGCAATGGGGGACTGATCACGCCCAACTATGCCTTCTAAAAAGGACAATGCGGTCGTTGCAAATATAATTCGGTTTACAAGTCCGGAGTCGAATCCCACAGAGAATTAACCTATCAATTACCTTTGCTGAAATCACTAAATCCTTTATAATCACTTTCCCAAACTTTATAAACAATATTGGATGGTATTTCTACTAACTAAGATTGAAAATAAATAACTAACAGCTGTAAACTAAATATTCTTAGGTTGAAAACAATAATGAGAAGGTTCTAAGGTAGTGATTTTCCCTATTGATGGAATCCCTTCCGGTTATGCTTCATATAAATTCACCAAAATATCTCTATCAATCATGAGCACTCTCTTTACCGTAAATCTCTCCCGAGTAATTGCGATAATTTACTAGACGCACTCTCCCGAGATACGCTAGCTGCCTTTGTTTATTACAGCTCACTTTAGACCACACCCAAGGCTTCGTTATCCCTAATCCCGCCTTTAAACCCGCAATTATAGATCCCTCTTATACTTTGGGAGTGGTGTTGTTCAATAATTACCTAAATATGCACTCTCTCCCGAGTTATGCACACTAAATAGGCACAGCTAATTGAGGATCCTGTCAATTAACTACAATAAACACGTAATTGAATAAATAGAGATTAACCGGCAAACTATATTAACATAATCAAGAAGTTCCTCCTTCAATAGGTTCCATCAAAACCTTAGACTAAAGTATTTAGCTACTCATGACAACTTGAAGATAATCTACAATAATATTCATCATGGAAAATTGCAAGAAAAAGATGAAATAATGTAGCCGAAATCCTACTTTTTATAAAGGTTTTACACCAATTTTTCCCGACTTCTCCTGCCCCTGGCTATTTCGCGTTCTGCCGCGGTCCCACCGCGGTTACGCCGGGACCGCGGCCAAAAAGGGTCTCTGAATCTTCATCTCTACTCTGCCGCGGTCCTACCGCGGTTACGGTCTGACCGCGGCAGGCCAACTTCTGCCTTCCTTTGACTTTTCACTTGGTGCATTTCTAGGGCATTGTTTGATTAGCCTCCTTTTCTCCGTAATTGATCCCAAACTTGCTCCATCGACTTATTTCTTAACCTGCAAAGCATGAAAAGCACTAATCAGAGCATTTGGTTATCACTTTTTACGACAAAGCTATACAAAAATATGGTTCTTTAGGGTCTAATTATAGTCTAATTTACCTATTATCAACACCCCACACTTAAATCTTTGCTCGTCCTCGAGCAAGTTAAACCACACTTTTAGGCCTAATCATTTGATGCATTACCCTTTTTATGTCACACCTGCTATTATGACAGAACAACATAAGCAGTGTAACAGCCACACCTCAGATGAAGACTCTAATGCCATGCCACACCCATGCTTACTCTATGTACTCTAACAGAAGTGAAGACTTGCTTTTTCTTCTTGAGTTCAATGCCTTCACATCACATTTTTTAGAGAAGTTCCACACACATGAAATCAAACAACAAGGAACTGTAGAATAAACGAATTCACTCACTCTCAGCAAAGAACATTCATATGCCACACAGATACACCATAAGCTTGCCCTTAGTGTAATACTCTACTAATCGAGTTGTTCAGTCTAAGATCAATAGGGCTTCATTTGGTTGTAATGTAGGCTACGGGATGGGTAGGATACATTTAGATATAAGAGTGACTACACCTCCCTAAGCACTTTAATACATACATTTTCTCAATTAAACATCATCCTCATGTCAAGCCCAACTCCACCTTCACATCAATTTATATTACCCCATACTTCTTTAAGCACATTTACATTAAGAGCCACCACTTATCAAGAATTTTTTTTTTGTTTTTTCAACTCAAGTGGCTCTTCCTTTTTCAAAACAGTGCACATTTCTCCTTATTCCATTAGTTCCACTCGAAAGCCAAACCGACCACCCCACACTTTAACTTTTACAAGGTTCATAACAATTCAAGTGCTCATGAGAGGTGAAAAGGTTCAAATAGATGGTCAATTCAAACAAATGGGTAAGACTTGTAATGTGGTTGCCAAAGAAAAAGGATTATAGGCTCAAAGGGGTTAGCTATGGTAATGTGTAACAGGTGGATTCATTATTATATAGGCTACACAAAGAAATGCCTAAATCATCTCTAAGACCAAACAACTACTATTTCGCTTTGCACACACACGGGGCAAGTTCTAGGTATCGCTTGCAAGCACAGAATACGTGTATAACCTCACACACACTTGGCATGTAACTCATTCCGAATTAGTTTGTCAACACATTCACAAGAGCATTCAAATAAGACAAGGTGTGCAAAATTAAGGCATAATATTAAGAGTCTACACATGAACCTAGACGTCGCACCTTCAAGTTCGTTTTAAGTATTTGCAGGTATGAACACCACAGGATGCATTCTTGCCCAACCCTTTTTAGCCCACAAGAGTCCTAAGGGTCCTAAAATCTATTAAAGAAAAATCTACCTAACCCGGTTCAAGAAAAACCCTTGGAAAAGAACCGCGGTCAAAAGAAAAATCAAGGGGGAATTACTACACTACCTAAAAAGAAAATAAAATATCTTTTTGGCTTTTTGATTAGACTACTTCCCTCAAGAGTACTGTCTAGGTGGTCCGTCATCAGGAAGAGTCTCCTAACTTTTCTTAGTTTTTTTTTTTTTTTTTTATCCGACCTTAACCCTCAAGAAACCCGTCAACAGTGTCCGTCGTTGGGCCAAGTCGGTGACATCTAAGCTACATGTACAACAACACATATATACACAAATCATATATACAGACACCCAAGTCTCCCACCCCACACACAAAGAGTATGGCATGTCCTCATGTCATAAAACAGTTTAAAGCACAGAAAAGTAAGAGGACTTCCCTGGTCATCATTCGGAGTCAGAGACGGTGTTGGGATCCACGTGACAGGCCCTCCCTAGAGCCCGGAACCAAGCCATCACCCGGCTCTCAGACCTGGCCTGCCGTCTAGACATGGCATCCAAACAAACATGCAGGCTATCTACCGAGGTGCGAAGTTCTGCCACGTCTTCCTCCACAGAAGTCAACAAGGGTCGGCTGGTGTATGTTCTAGAGAACTCCGCCCCAGTATGGGGTTGCCGTGAGGAACCAGCTGCATCATAAGACCTCCGGGGTGGTGCCATAGGCGCTGGGGCATCATCATCATCGTCCAGGTCAATGTGTGTAGGTGCATCTCTGCCCACTTTGATCTTTGACGCTCTGAAGGCTGTTCTTGGGGGTAAAGTGCCATCCATCAGATTGACTGGGACATTAACCATCAAACATAACCTCGTTACAAGTGAGGGAAGGTAAAACCCTTAACGTCATCAGGGCGGACCGGATCATCATCTCATCTCCAACTGATCTTAGCGATATCGACGTCCTTCCTCGGTCACAAAGACACCAAACCAAACTAAAGACCCGCCAAGCTGTTCACATCTGTTGTGTTGTCTCG
>NW_017670642.1:428040-428251 GCF_001879085.1 Nicotiana attenuata
CAAGATCTGATTCATCTCTCCACATGATACGTAGGCAACCCACATCAGGTTCGATCGAATCATTTTGAAAAAAAAAAAAAAAAAAAAAAAAAGAGAAAGTTATACAACTGATAGAAGCAATCTGTAGAAAATTCCTGTGGTTCTGGGGGAGTCGATATATCAAAGAGAGCTTTAATAGTATGGGACAAACTGTGCCAACCAAAAGTTGCGG
>NW_017670642.1:428271-462307 GCF_001879085.1 Nicotiana attenuata
GGGGGGGGGGGGGGGGGGATTGGAACTTGCTAGATATATCCAAGTGGAACAAGGCTGCTATATGTAAATTACTCTGGGATATTGCTCAGAAAAAGGATAAGCTATGGGTGCAGTGGATACACATATACTATGGGAGAGGTAGAGATATAAGGGAAATTGAGCCTAAACAGACTTTGTGGATGGTGAAGAAGATCATGAAGGCTAAGCTATACTTGATTGATGCGGGCATAAGTCTGACAGAGATTCTCGGTATGGAGAACTTATCCATCAAAAACTTATACATAATGCTAAGAGGAGAACAACAGAAAATGCCATGGAGAAAACTTGTGTGCAACAATGGAGGAGTGCCCAAATGGATTTTTATCCTTTATCTGGCTATCATGGGCAAGCTAAGCACTAGGGATAGATTAGCAAGATGGGGTGGGGGGGGGGGGGTTAACAAATGACTTACAATGTCCTCTGTGCAACGTCGAAGAGGAGAGCATTGAGCATCTATTTTTCAAGTGCACATATGCAGAGTCCATCAGGAGAAAACTACAATGGATGGGTATTACAAGACAGGCCATGGAGTGGAAACATGAGATAGCTAGATCAGCTAACGATGAGATATAAAGAATGGCTTTAGCTGGCTGTGTCTACTATGTGTGGCAGGAAAGAAATCAGAGGATCTTTAGGGCACAACAGAGGCAACAAGGGATGATAGTCAAGCTGATTATCCAAATAATATGTGGAAGAGGCCAGATGCTGCCCAGACTCAGAAGAAGACTTGAAGAGTTAAACTTTTATCCATGACTAGGAGCTGCTGAGGAGTACCACACTACACTTGTTTAATTGATTGATAGTTAGCTATTAGTATAGGTAGTATAGGATGATACTAAGTACTGGGAAAATGTCCAGCCTTAGTGAATTTTTTTTTTTTTTTGAGCTGTAAATTTCCACTTTGGTAATAAAATTTGATAATTACCAAAAATAAAAAGGAGTTGATAGTCCATCAAAACATCTGCTATTCCTATTCTTCCAGATACTCCAAAAGATAGCAGCAGGAACCATCTTCCAGACTTTCTTGATGGTGCTGTCAACTTTCCAAAAGCTCCAACTCTCAAAAGCCTCCCTGATGTTATGTGGCAGGACCCATCTGAGTCCAAAACGAGAAATAAACATATTCCAGAGATCTGCTGCAACTGGCAGTGTAGGGAGAGATGGCTATGTGATTCTGCCTCCCTTTGACCAATACTTGCTTAAATACGATAAAACTTCACTCTCGTCTTAATACCTGTGCATAGTCATATTAAGACGCTTAAATTGGGACAGACTGAGTAACATGACTTTCAGGTCAATTTAAGACATTTAGTATGTGCTCTTTTGCAGGTTGTAACTCGTGAAGCAATATATTATGGTCCAACAGACTCTAGCTTGGCAGCTTCAGTAGTTAACTGGGCTCTTCCATATGCTCAGCGCTATATTTATAACGTTCATCCAGACAAGTATTTGCAGCTCAGCCAGTCTGGATTTCAGAACCTGAAATGCCTACAGATTGTTGTTGTAGAAAAGTTGTTCTACAGGAATGTTATAAAAAGCTCTCACATAGCATCAAAGAAACGGTTTGAATGCAGTTGTCTACTAGAGGTATTCGCATCTATGGGTTCTTATATCCATATAGTGCTACATGCTTGAGATATTTCTGAAAAAAGCTCTATTTGAATCTTCATTAAACTGTTTATGAAAAAGCATTGCTAATTTATTGGTCAGGTTGATGTATAATAAATGTAAGACCCTTTCCTATGTAGTGATCCAAAACCGTAACACTTCTATATAGTGATGTACAATTCTTGAGTTATATCTCCTTTGTGTTTTTTGCTTGTTCTTCTTCAATTCCCAGATTTTATAAGTGTGAATATTTCATAAACTTACAAAACATGCCTGATATATATTATTTTTCCGTTTCCCAGTCTTGTTCATGGAGATCTAACATTATTAAGAATGTGTAGATATGCATATGCTTACTTTTTGTTATGTCAACTTGTATCTCTGCCCAAGTCTTTGTTAGTGAAATCTTATTCCTTATATATGTATATATAATTTATTTATTTTTACTCTGTGACAGGGAAACATTTTGTATGCAACTCGAGAATCAGATTTTCACTCAATGTTCTTGGAGCTTTCTCGTTTGTTCTCTTCTGGAACTTCCGACTTGCATTTGGCAAACTTTCTTCATATGATCACAACTATGGCCGAATCAGGTTCCACTGAGGAGCAAACTGAGTTTTTCATTTTGAATAGCCAGAAAATGCCTGAACTTCCTGCAGGTGAATCTGTTTGGTCAATCGCAAATTTTCCATCGTCAACAGATAGTGAGAAAGGGCTGCTGATTAGTTCTTCTGGAACAATTAATGGGATTAACCCTATGAATTTCATGAAGAGACCTGGAATCAACTCAAACTGGCCACCTACAGACTGGAAAACTGCTCCTGGTAGTGTAACGAAGACACAGGCAGCCAGTGGCATCCAAGCGAAAGAGGAGGGGGCTGTGGAAGAAGTTGTAATTAAAACATGTGCACTGGCACCAACTGAGATCACTTGTGTGGAGAATGCGGACAATGATGCAGCATCAGCTGCAGCTGTACTAGGTTCACAAGATGCTGATCATGTGTGTAATGTACTCGTACCTGGTACTGTGGAAGTGGCATTTGATCCTACTCATTCCACGACTGCACCACATGACTCGAAAAATAGTTCATCTGATGTGACAGAAAGAGATCAGCTGTATGTAGGCACAACTGACCCGCAACAGGCAATGTTAACTGGCAGACACGGAGAATTTGTTGCTTTCAAATACTTTGTGGGGAAACTCGGTGAGCCTTTTGTGAAATGGGTCAATGAAACCAATGAGACGGGGCTTCCCTATGACCTTGTTGTGGGGGATGACGAATACATAGAAGTAAAGGCAACTAGATCGGCAAGAAAGGATTGGTTCCACATTACCTCGAGGGAATGGCAGTTTGCAGTTGAGAAAGGTGAATCTTTTAGCATTGCCCATGTTGTATTTTTGCCCAATGATTCAGCAGCAGTGACGATATACAAAAACCCAATCAGACTCTGCCAGCGTGGTAAACTTCAGTTAGCTCTTTTGATGCCAAAGTCATGATACTTTTTAAGATGTACATTACATTAGGATGAGACACTTATTTCTGTTACTTCATACAATCATACAAGAAGTTATTCAACTGGACTAAAGTATTAAAGAGATGATGGAGAATATGGTTTGAAATGACTAGGCTTTCATTTCGGCTGCCTGCTGAGCCAGCGTATCCTTTTGATAGAGCTGCATTTGAGAATTTGCACTATATATTGGCCTTATATTGTCGAGAAGCTTGAGCTGGACCCCGGGCACCAATAATTTCGGTGAACTGCTTCCTGTATACTGTAAAGTCTCATTTTAGAAATGACAGCTGATAGCATAATGTATAGGAAGATGTTCCTTGTAATTATATTCTTAATTACATCATTGATTGAACTTAAATTGGTATACTAGATTGCCGATGGCGAATACAAATTGAGCTTATTGTGAATTGTGCCAGCAAATTGGGCAGTATTATTCTCTCTTATAAATTGTGAAAATTTGTAAGCTATGCAATTTGTCTTGTCAGTTGATCAAATATTTGATTTCCCTCATGGAATCCATCTTTTTCGTACTTATGCTTTCCTTGAGCCGAGGTTCTATTGGAAACAGTCTCTCTACCTCTACAAGGTAGGAGTAAGTGTGTGTGTGTATATATATACATATTTTATTTATGAAGTAATAAGTTTTCATTAAAGGCATCAAGAAGATGCAGACAAAAATTTACAAGAAGGAAAAAGGTGACTGCTCAGATACAAAGATTAATCTATAACTAGAGAGCATACACCTTCCAAAAGTTGTTCACAGCTAGATAGAGGAGATTGGTTAAGCCAGCTAAATAAATTCACTAAACATTTAGCTTTAAGAGCATGATTTGAAGTTGAGATCCCATCAAAACACCTAAGGTTTCGTTCCTTCCATATATACCAAAAGATTAAGGCAGGTACCATTAACCATGTCTTTTTTATGGGTTTTCCAACTTTTCAAGAACACCAGCTTTAATTGGCATCTTTGATGGAGCTAGGCATGACCCAGGCTATCCCAAAAATTGACAGGAACACGTTCCAAATGTCTGCTGCTACTGGACAATGCAAAAACAGATGTCTCACACTTTCGAGGTTCATTCTGTACATGTAGCATCTATTTACAGTCGGGATGCCTCTCTTGCTTAGAATGTCTTGGATAAGACAAGCTTCATACAAAGATAGCCAGCAAAAACAGATCACTTTGGGAGGTAACTTTGTCTTCCGGATTAGCTTCCATGGCCAGTTATCAATCAGTTCTTTATTGGAGCACAAGAGAGCATATCCTTTCTTGATTGTAAAATCACCCTTGACAGAGTCCCCCCATTGAAGACTATTCCTTGCATGTGGATTGATAGTGATCCCTGCTAATTAGCATATAGCTCCATTAGTTTAGTCAGCTCCCAGTCTTGAAAATTTCTTCTGAAGAGAGGTTCCCACACATTGTTGTTCCAGTTCTGATCTACATGGGATCCCTTTTTGCTTGCTATTTATTCTATATAGGTTGGGAAACTCATCTCTTAGAGCCATAGGCCCCAACCACTTGTCTTTCCAGAATAATAATTGCGATCCATTTCCCAACTTGAATTTTGTATTGAGCTCAAATGCCCCCCATAGTTTTGAGATGTGGTTCCAAGGCCCTGTTCCATGAAGTGAGTTGCTAAGTCTAGTACACCAGTTATTTTGCACTCCATATTTTGCTATTATCAGTTCCTTCCACATTCCAGTATTCTCCCTATTGAATCTCTAATGCCATTTCATCAACATATTGTTGTGAGCACGTGATTTTTGCCCTATGTGAATTACTCCTATAATTTCAAAATAAAATAATTTCTTTTTTTTATTTGCAATTTTGTGGATTTTTCGTGGCATGTTCTGTTAATTGTTTGCATTTGTTTGTGCATGTTTATTTTATTTTAATTAATGGAAAATACAAAAAATGCGTTGCATGTGCATCTAGGAGTTAATTTTGCATTTTCTAGAATTAATTAGTAATTAAGTTATTTTATAATAAGGAAAATAAAAAAAAATAGTTCAATTTGCACTTTTAATGTTAACTTTTATTTTTGATTAGTTTTCTTTTAATTTGTTGTGGTAATTATCATTTAGGATTAATTAATGTTTTGGTCAATTAGATTCTAGGATTAATTCAAGATTTTTATTTAAATTTGAAAAAAAAAAAGAGAAGAAAAGGAATTAATTTGAAAAGAGGGAATTGAAGAATTGGATTCTTGGGCCAAAATCAATTGGTTTTCTCCCAGCCCAAGTCAAATACCAGCCGAGTTCCCCCTGTACCCGTCCAAGACCTGCCCAACCCTTTCCTCTACCTGGTCCAGCTTAACCAAACGACGTCGCTTCCCGCGTTTTGATCTGGACAGTTGATCTCAGTTGATCAACGGTCCGGAACTGATCCCCTCCCCAATATATAAATGTCCGAGCGCAAGACCCCCCCCCCCCCCCGACCTCCTTCGTCTCCTTCCTTACCCACTTCCACGAGAACACTAAGAACCCTACGCTTGCCGCCCCTAAACCTACCACCACCTCCAACGGTGGCGGCGTCTACTCCGTTCCCCNCCGTTGGATCTCATTAATCCATCGGTCCGGAACTGATGGGATTTTTGTATTTAACTGTCCGAACAACCTCCCCCCCCACCTCCTCACTCGTCTGTCAGTGTGGAAGTCGACGAAATTTCTGACCAAATTAAAACTTTGATTCCGTCTGATTCTTTTTCAGTTTACTCTTTCCAAATTTCCCCCTTAACTTTGTTTTGTTTGATAAATTCAGTGTTCACCATCTTTGTTTAGCTTGATGTGACAATTTAGTTTAATTGTTTATTAGCCAGTATTTTAGTCTCATCATTTAGTTAGGTTTATTCTGATTTAATAATTAGTTAGTGCCCCGCTTGTTTGTGTTTAGTAATCGATCATTTAGTGTAAGTTAAGTTTTCTGAATTTGTTTAAGTGCCTCCCTTTCACATGCTTTGATTTGGTTGGTTTCACATTTTGCTATTTGGGCTCTTAGGTCAATGAAGACCTCATTCTAAGGGAATCCCGTTTGGCTTGAATCTGAGCCCATGTTTATTAAAACATTGAGCCCATTTGGGATTCATAACCCATACCCCCTTGACCTAGGCTGGTCATTAGGGTAAGAACATGGTAAACAAGGGGTAATTTGGATAGTCTAGATTAGGGAATCTTTGATAACAGAAATAGGAAGCTTCTAGTAGGGGTCTTTATTTGAATTTCAGACTTGTAGTTGGTTAGCTTGACCAACAAGTCACTAAATGAGGGACTAAGTAGCAAAAAAAAAAAAATTTAGAAAAGGGTAGAATTGAAAGAATTGAAATCTGATGGTTCCCCTATGGCCTTGCCTATAAAGGCATCTCATTCTTGCCTTTCAAGGCAAGAAAAAAAGGAGCTGAAAAATACAGAAAAGAAAGGGCTGAAACTAAAGCAAAAATCACTATTCCATTGAAATATTCTAGTGATTTCTTAAGTTCTTCACTTCTTGAAAAGGTTTTTCTGGTGAATATAGCTCAAATGGATTGAAACTGGTTGTTTGGGGTTTTTATTTTGAGGGTTGCCTTGGTATTTGCTCGAGTGAAGTTGATTTTCTCATTGTTTTCAAACTCAAATTGGTCGAACTGGTTTTGCTGTTGTCTGCTGGCTGCTGTTCTGTTGCAGATTCCTGACTTCTTTTGTTTCATTTTACTTCCAGGTATTTCTTCAGAACTCATTGAATGACAAAGTGAAGTTATGGACTTGGTTTTACGCATGAGATAAGTGAAGTGTATGAGAAAAAAATAGAAATGAAGTTTTGGGCTAAGCTTGGTTTGAGTCATGTAATTCGAGTTATGAAATTGTAAAGGGTTGATTCAGTATGTTTTGGATGCATCTCTTAGAAGTTATATTGATAGTACTGTGTTAAGATCAACAGGGGTTAGCCTTAGAATTTACCCTAGCAAATATGAATGTTCAGTGAAGCTAGATTCAAAGCTTGCCTACGTGTCTTTCTCTGTCATTTTTCTCTGCTCACTCGTTAAAATAAATCCATGTGATTGAGGATCTGAGGTAATTTATTAAGATCCCAGTGAATCTGTATATTGGCTTCGGGGGTTCTGATAATGTTTGGAGCATGTTCATCTCAATTTGAATTTACTAAATAGCTGGTAGCATAAATGGCATGTGTTAACTTTTACAATTAGTTGAGGCATGAATTTAGTTGTTATCTCAGAGTGATTAATGTTAGTATTATAAGGGCTGTTGATTATTGTTAAATGCCAGAGGGCCGTCTGTGATGTTAAGGACTCGATGTCGAGTCCAGGCCCTTGGCCGCGTCCTTCCAGGCATTATGCCTATTGGGCTTTGAGGTTTGAAGTCATTTACAAAGACCCTCCGTTTGGCTGGGCTGGTCTTTAGGGCCCAGCAACTCATCCGTTTAATTGATGGGCCATTGTGAGATTGGGTCGGATCCGCTATGCATGGTATAAGAAGAGCTAGATTTCTTTTGTATGCTGAATGTTTTCAAATCCAAGTTATGAATTGGGCTTATTTGGAGTCAAAAGCTGAAAGGCACTCTTCGAAGGGGGTTTTGTTTAGTTGCATTTCCTTTTCAACATTTGATCCATTAATATGATGTGTTTTCGTAAATGGGCTGGGCAAAATCTTTTGGGTAAAAGCAATTGGATTCCTTTAGGCTTCTTTACCTAAGTATTGGGAGGTGAGCTATACTAGATAAGACATAGTCTATGGCCCTCCGAGCTTGTAGTTTAAATACCCTTTAAAATGGAATTGAGGTGCGCCGCGCCAAATAAAATCCCAATAGTGTGGCCCTCATATTAATTTCATATCCTAGATATTAAAAATGATTAATATTCGTAGAAAAGCCTTTAGGGCCGTTTAAAACACAATTGTGATTGTGTATACGTCCGCGTAACACAATTACGATTTTAAAAACAAAATTGGAGTATGCGTTTTGGCCAAACTCTCTTAATAATAATAAAGCGTTATTAATTGTGGACACGTTCGCGTGACATGATTTTTGACGCGCCAAACAAATGGGTATACGTACGCGTAACCCATTTCAAGATAATTTTTAATTAAAAGCGGTGAAAGAGGCAAAAGCACATAGGTCCTAAAATAAGTAACTAGACAGTTTAATAAGCCAAGTATAATCAAAGCGACCGTGCCAGAACCACGGAACTCGGGAATGCCTAACACCTTCTCCTGGGTTAACAGAATTCCTTACCCGGATTTCTGTGTTTTGCGGACATTAATACAGAGTCAATCTTTTCCTCGATTCGGGATTTGAACCGGTGACTTGGGACACCCTAATTATTCCAAGTGGCGACTCTGATCTTAAATAATAATCCCGATTCCATTGTCACTTAAATTGGAAAAAACTCCTTTACCCTTACGGGGGTGTAGTAAAAAAAGGAGGTGTGACAACTGTTGTTGTGCAATGCTAGATCTTTGATTCCCATGCCCCCAAGTTTCTTTGGTAAGATGACTCTAGGCCACTTAATCAGGTGAAATTTATGTCCTTGGCTATTTCCCTCCCAAAAAAATAATCTTCTAATCTGGTCCAGCTTCTTCTGTACTTTACTTGGAATTGGAAAAGTGACATGAATTATGTAGGGATACTGTCCAATACACTGTTTATCATGGTTACTCTCCCACCTAAAGATAAGTATTGCATCTGCCATGAAGGTAGTCCAAGATAGACAGTAGGGAATGAGCCCACGTTGCAACACATCAATCTAGCAAACTCTTCCAATTCAGGGACTTCATTTACGGGATAAATGGTGCTTTTTAACATGTTCACGTGAAGTCCTGAAACTGCTTCAAAAAACATGAGAGTAAGATTCAAATACATGACTTGGGATCTTTCAGCTCCACAGAAAATAAGAGTATCATCTGCATATAACAAATGAGAGACACCTATAGAGGTCTCGACTTTATTTCCAACTCTGAGCCCCTCCAGCCATTGAAGTTGAGTAGCTCTGCGTATCATTTTGCTTAGCCCTTCCATTGCTAAAATAAATAGGAATGGGGACAGAGGGTCTCCTCGCCTGAGACCTTTCTGAGGAGAGAAGAAGCCAACCAGCCCACCATTGATCAAGATAGAAAACTTCACTGTGCTAATGCAGTATCTTATCCACCTTATCCAGCCTTCCCCAAATCCCATTCTTCTGAGCATGCATATAAGGTATGACCAGTTAATCTGATCGAATGACTTGTCAATGTCAAGTTTGAAAATCAAACCAGGTTGCCCTGGTTTTAGCCTCCAATCAAGTACTTCATTTGCCATTAATGCAGCATCTGTGATTTGCCTTGATTTGATGAAAGCATTTTGATGCCCTGAGACCAGCCTTCCCATCACTCCTTTTAGTATTTCTGCTAGGACCTTGGATGCAATCTTATAAACACTACCAATCAAGCTGATTGGTCTATAATCTCGTAACTCTATAGCTCCTTTCTTTTTAGGAACAAGAGCTATGAAAGAGGCATTACAAGACCTCACCAAGTGACCTGTTTGATGGAAGTGCTGAAGAGCTCCCATAATGTCTGCTTTGACTATCTCCCAAGCTTTCTGAAAAAATGCCATAGTGAATCCACCTGGACCAAGAGCTTTGTCCGGAGCACTTATTTTAATGACTGCAATGACCTCTTCTTCCTCGAAAGGTCTTTCTAGCCAATCTTTCTGCACCCCAGTGATTGTTGATATGCCGTCGAAATTTGCAGTAGGTCTCCATGTTTCACTTTCTGAATACAATTGTTGATAGAAACTCAAGATTTCTCCTTTGATCTGATCCTTGTCTTCAATGATTTCAGTGCCCACTTTCAACCTGTCAATATAGTTTGTTCTTCTATTTGAGTTAGCAACCCTTTGGTAGAACTTTGTGTTTCTGTCACCCTCTTTTAGCCATAAGCACCTAAATTTTTGCCTCCATGACACTTCCTCTGCCTTAGCCATCCGTTGGAACTCTTGTTGCAAACTTAATAGCTTTTGCTTCTCTTCCCTAGTCTGTGGTCTGCCTTCTGTGGATTGCTGAATTGACATAATGCTCTCCAGTGCTTTGTTTTTCTTTATTTCTATCTTCCCAAATTCTTCCTAGCAGTCATTTAGGGTACGTTTGGTATGAAGGAAAATATTTTCCTATTTTCTTTGGCAATATTTTTCTAGAAAATGAATATTATTATCATTTAATTTTCCATGTTTGGTTGGTGGGTGGAAATTCTTTTTCGAAAAAACTTTTCTAGATGTTTGATTAGAGAATAGAAAATCTTTTTTAAGAAAATAATTTTCTATGCTACTCTCCTCACCCCTACCCTCCCTCCAATTCCCACTTTTCTTGTGCTCCTCCTCCCCCCACCGACCCCCCCCACCCCCCCCCCCACAATTACAACGTTTTTCACAACTCTATTTTCCTTCAATAATTCAATTATTCTTCTAAAAAATTCACATAAACCCAAAGGAACTAATATGCTGATTAACTTTTCACACAAGAACATTAAAATTTGAGCTCCATAACTGAAAAGAAAATACTTTATTTCTGGTTGAAATAAAATAAAAATATTTTTTTTACAACATAAAAAGAAAGTACTCATTTTGTTAAAATAAAAAAAATACTTAAACTCATTTTGTTGAAATGAAAGGAAATACTTTTTTACTACATTATTTTTTTGAAATGAAAGAAAATAATTCTTCTACATCATGAAAAAAAAGTACTTTTTTCTGTTGAAATGAAAGAAAATACTTTTTTACATCACGAAAAGAAAATACTCATTTTGTTGACATGAAAAAGAAAGTACGCTATCTACAATACAACAAGAAAGTACTCTTAATAATATTTCTATTTAGGGTGGGGGCGGGGTGTCGGGGAGGGTGGGTGTGCGGGATAGGGTAGGGTAGAGGTGTGGGGTGGGTTGGTGGGGATGGGAAATAGGATGTAGAAGGTTGAAAAAGAGTTTTGAAAATTTTTTTCTTCTCTTGATAGGGAAAATATTTTTCCAATTGGAGAAAAATGAGTTCATGAGAAAAATATTTTTCCAAACATTTAAATCAACCAAATATGGAAAAATTTAAAATATTTTCATTCATACCAAATACACCATTAGTAAAAATTATTTTGACCCTATTAAACAAATTTCTCTAACACTCATTGCAAGGGATAAAAAGGAAAATGTCCAAATCTATCCCTTTACATTTTGATATTGTCTATATTTAACCTCCGTTGTACTATTCGGCTAAATTTATCCCTATCGTTATACTATCTGGCCAAATATATCCCTAGTATCAGTAAGCTTTTAAAAATTACCCCTCAGTCTTTTAGGTAACTCAAAATCTCCCATATCTATTTTATTTATATCACTTAATCTTCTTCTTGATCTACCGTTTTTCAAAATTACTATTAATGTGAATGCTAAAGGTACTAAACAATATAAATTATTCATGAATTTTTTAACTACCATTGCACTCACTTCTCTTCTTCTGATAATGGTTTTGGAATTGATTTATTTTTTTTATAATTTTTCAACCATATGCACACCGCATAATTTGGTGGGTCTATTTGTTATGTATTAATATGCGGCTGCATGCTCATCATGTATGTACATGTACATTCGACTATATTTTGTAATTATCTAGTTAGTATTCGATCGACTAACTTAAGAGTGCACAATGCGTAGGAATTTTATTAAACCAAAGTTGAATTCGATAACGCAAAGTCTCCAAGGAACTTCAACTTCTATCACTAATACTTGCACTTCTCCATACCTTTTGTGGAATGAATCCATCAAAGCTGGGGTACTATAAACACTTTCGGAATTTAGACAAGCTACCTAATTCAGATTCTTCAATTTACTATACTTTGTTTACTAACAGTTGCATTATTCAATATTTCTTTCTCTTATTTCTCTTTATTCAATTAAGAAAGTCGGTAAATGTCAACTATTTTGAAATTAGTTGATCAAGAAGAAGAATAAGTGACTTAAATAAAATAATTTGGGAGATTTTGGGTCACTTGACAGACGAAGGTATATTTGTTTAAAAGCTTGTTGATGGTAGGGGTAAATTTGGTATGATGATATAACGGTAGGGGTAAATTTGGCCGAATAATATAACGGAGGTTAGATGTAGACAATATTCAAAATTAAGGGGTAAATTTGGACATTTTCCCTAAAAAAAAAAAAAACAAAGTCAAAGGCCATTTTGTCAGTTCAAAAGAAGTCCACTTACTGTCAGTGTCAACTATGACTAAACATCATTAGTTCAGTTGCATGTCAAACATATTCTTAAACTCTTCCCTATAATGTACGGACAGCCACCGCATAACGGCGGCGGCTGGCGCGGGCCGGAGCCACCGTACAACGGCGGATACGGCGGCTGTAACAGGGCGCCGCCGCCACCACCTTTAAGGTATGAAAACCGTAACCATTAAACCTTAATCATCCTCAGTCCCCAAATTTCTTCTATCCGTCAAATCCTAATTTTCCCATTCAAAATCCCAACTTTCGGGGTTTTTCAGTTCAACCAAACCCTAGGTTCCAATTCCAGCACCCTCCTCCTCCCCCTCGTCCTCAGGCTAATGGTTCCTCAAATTTCGGTAAAATTGTTCTCGGAGTTGATAGGGCTGTAATTAAGGCGCGTAGAGACCTAATAGAGGCTGGTGAAAATGTGTCGTCTTGGAAAGTTTCACAAGCTGCTTTGGTTATACTTAAAGCTGATTCTTGGGATTCTTTGGGTGTCCAAATGCAGCATGTACCCTCTCTCCACAGCCTCATACTTATCGAAGTGAAGGTACCATCTTCTAGCTCGTTTGCATGATTGTTACCCATCGTTTCATAAAGTATTGTATTGTCATTGTGTTGTACTGTACTATACTCCAATTTATGCCATGCACTTTCCAAGAATGATACTCCCTTTATCCCAATTTATGTGACAATCTTACCTTGTTAGTTGGTCTCGAAAAAAAAATGGCACCTTTTTATATTTATTAACAATTTAACTTTGAAATGCCCATTATACCCTTAATGAAATGATTTATAGCCACACAAATATCTATGGCTTATTCTAGATCACAAGTTTCAATAGTCTTTCTTTCTTAAACACTGTGCCTGGTCAAACACCGGCACATAAATTGGGATGGAGGGAGTACCTTTCTATATCTAAAAATAATTTAACTTTAAACTTTTCATTTTACCCTTGAGATAATTTATAGCTGCACTAATACATATGACTTGTTTTAGACCACAAGTTTCAAAAGTCTTTCTTTCTTAAACTCAAAAACTCCATGCTCAATCAAACTGCCATCACATAAAATGGGATGGAGGGAGTATTATTTTGTGGATACAGCGTCTAAAATAGATTGTATTGTTTGATTTGATGTATCCATCGTACAATAACTAATAAGTTGACTAATAATTCTTGTAAATGTTATATTTATCAGCAATCACGATAAAAAAAATTAAACAATGGTGGGTTCAGAGATTTTTATATGCATGTTTAAATAATCACCCCGTTATTAAAAAGAATGGTGGGCTCGGAGTAGTAGGTCTAACACATTCAATTTTTGGTCTTAAGTTGGACATGATTAATTTATTTTTATTAAATAACGTTTGATGTATTTGGAATGGGAACTCCACAGTAACTATTGGATTGATTCACACTTTTTATAGTTTTTAAACGTCTTATTATAATTGAGATTTTAAAAAGGAATGACAATATGTAGCCAAAGATAAAATTGTTTGATTCACCAAATAGTAATAGTCCCATATACAATGATATTGAAGGAGCAGTGGAAGAATTTACTATGTGCTCCTAGCCTCTTTCCATCTTTTTTGGGTTGGCCTGTTCTGAAATTTAATCTTGATATCAGTTTGCACAAGGAGTAGCTCTACAACTTATGCCTAACGTTCGTAAAGCTCATTATTAAAAAGGCTGAATATATAGACAACTCTTTAAATTTGTCAATTTTTTCCATTCGGACACTTCAAATAAGGCCATGACATATCGTTCACCAATCTTTGTACAATATTTTGTCCTATTAAACCTTCACTGATGTTTGAAACTAAATATAAAAGTAGTTAATTAAGCATTTATGGAAGTAGCTTCTTATCTGCTAACATTATAAATGATTGCTCTCAGTACAATTGAATGTCTATTTTTTCTTCGGTTGTTTCAAGATAGTTCTTTCTGCTGCTTCTGCTCTTGGCACGTCATGCTGTGGATCATCAATTGTAGATAATGTTAATATGATGCTGTGTAGAGTTGGTGTCCAACAGTTATCGGCATATCAAATAGTAAAGATACATATTCTACCTTATCTTTACAAAGAGCAACACGGACAAGGACATAGAGAAATGATGACAGAGTATCTTGCTTTCTTGATGTTCCACTTACAGCAAATTATCAGGGAACTGCATGACAATGTCTTTATATTGACTAATCATGGTTGCAGACGGCCTGTAGAGGTTCCCATCCATTTCAGCAAAGAATATGGAAATCCCATCGATATGAGTCAATTAGTTCTTGGATTAGATCTTAAATGGCATGAGATCGAAGATATGTACTTAAAGCATCCAATCAACAGAATGTTATCTGGAGGTGTATTAAAGTGGCGAAAGTTTTTCCAGGAACTTGGAATCAGTGATTTCGCACAGGTTCTTCAAGTTGAGAATAGTGTGTCTGATGTATGCCGTCTTCCCATGAATGCGACGTGGGATAAAGATCTGATCCCCAGAGGATCAATTGCGACAGATTGGGTGTCTGAAGAATTTGTCAATATGCTGTTACAACTGTCTTCTACAAGTGAAAAGGAAAAATGCAAGTACCTTTTGGAGGTACTTGATCATTTGTGGGATGATTATTTCAGTGATAAGGTTACTGGCTTCTATTTCACTTCTAATGGAGAAAGGAAAATATTTGATTCATCGTTCAGCAGAATCATATGTGACGTTCGATGGGTAGCATCAACTATCGATAATGAGCTCCACTATCCAAGGGAGTTATTCCATGACTGCGAGGCTGTGTGCTCAATTTTGGGTGATAATGCTCCTTATGCTGTTCCTAAGGTTAGTGATCTTGACTGAATTTGATGTAGAGATCTTGAGTCCCAAATAGAATGTCTTAAATCAGCCTCGTTTACTTGATATTTAGAACTCAACACACTTGGTGGATTTTATTGGTCTACGTCTACCCCAAAAAAATGAGGCCAAATACATAGACAACCCCTTAAACTTGTCCGAATTTTTCAGTTAGACACTTAAACTAAGCCTTGACCTATTGAACACCTGAACTGTGTTTAAACTGTGTCAACTTAACACGAAATGCTTACACGGCAGATGATGTGCTTCCAACACAAGATTGAGCGCGTAAAATGATTGCATGCTTCTTTGTAACAATATCATCACCGGAAAATGTAAAGTTTCACCGGAGCCATTTTTTTTTTCTATTTCTTTTTCCAAAACTCACATCTTTTTCCAAATTTCAGTCATAGGTCCAAGCCCATTCTTCTTCACACCATAATATTCTTTCTTCTACTGGATTTAGTTGTCATTTTTCAGTAAATGCTTACAATATTATACTGTGATGCCACCACTAGTTTTGAGGTTTCATGTAAATGGAGTTGCAATCACCGTCAAAATATATACAATACTTTTTTAGATTTAACTCATCATTTTGTTGTATTAGGAGTATGTAATCTCTGAGTAATCCATTGAGAAATGCCTAAGAATTGTCTTAATGCCTGAATGAAATGGTAAAATTTGTTTCTGCCAAATCTTGGGTCATTTAGCGGTTGAAGTTGCACAAAGCCGGAACAAATGGAGATTGCCGGAAAACTTTTTGAACGTCCCAGATTTGATTTTTCTTCCTCTGTTTTTTCAGCCAAGAAAAATGTTTTTCTTCTTTTTTAGATTCAGACGCTAACATTGATGTTTCCGGAAAATATTGTTAGCGGAAATCCCACTCCTCTCTCTTTCAAATTTTGACTTTTTCTTTTTGTCTGACGTGTCTCTATTTTATTGGTTGTGTTTGGCATGTCAACAGCAAGTGTTGCTCACGCACTGAACTTGGTTACAATTATCAAATTTATGTTCAATAGGCACAGTTTAAGTATAGTTCAAGTGTTCCATAGGTCATAAGCGTAATTTAAGTGTTCAAATCAAGTTCAAGGGGTCGCCTATGTATTCGGCCAAAAAATAACCAAGAAGAAAAGTAAAAATGTTTAAGGGTGTGTTTGGTACGAAGGAAAATGTTTTTCAATTTCCACCCACTCCAACCCCTACCCCCACCCCAACCTCGTCCACCACCTACCCTTAATAGAAATATTATTAAGAGTACTTTCTTTTCATGTTGTAAATAGATTACTTTTTTTTATTTCAACAAAATGAATAAGCTCCTTTCATGATGTAAAAAAAGTATTTTCTTTCATTTCAATAAACTAAATATTTTCTTTTCCTGAAATAGAAAAAGCTTTTTTTTCCCAAACAAAACAAGTACTTTCTTTTCATAATACTGTATTTCATTCTTTTCAACGAGTACCTTTTTTTCATGATGTAGAAAAAGTATTTTCTTCCATTTCAACAAACTAAGTATTTTCCTTTTCTGATATAGGAAAAATATTTTCTTTCATTTTAACAAAACGAGTACTTTCTTTTCATGATGTAGAAAAAGTATTTTATTTCATTTCAACAAAATGAATACTTTCTTTTCACAATGTAGAAAAAGTATTTTCTTTCATTTCAACAAATTGAGTATTTTCTTTCATTCAACAAAATGAATAATTTCTTTTCATGTTGTAGAAAGAATACTTTCTTTTTCAACACAAAAAAAAATATTTTCTTTTTAGTTATCGAGCTCAAATTTCAACGTTGTTCTTTTGTGTAAAAAGTAAAGTAGACATTAGTTCCTTTGGGTTTGTGTGAATTTTGAAAAGAATAATTAAATTCTTGAAGAAAATAAAGTCCGGGAGGAGTACAGGAAACATAAGGATTTTGGAGAAGGTGGGTTGAGGAGAGTAGCATAAAAAATTGTTTTCCTAAAAATATTTTATACTCTCTAACCAAACACTAGAAAATATTTTCCGGAAAATATTTCTCACTCACCAACCAAACAAGGGAAAATAAGTGATAAAACCACTCATTTTTCGTGAAAACATTTTCCATGGAAAACATTTTCCTTCGTACCAAACCTAAATTGCGCGGACTCTTCGATTTTGGTGCCGTCCCCATCCCGATACGAGACAGGGACGGGAGCGGGATACGTCCCGGATTCGGTCAACTGACTTCGGATACTTTGACCGGAGTCCATCGACAAATTTGGGAGAAAAATTGAGATTTTTATTTCTCAAAATCAAAAATAAAATAGATTTAGGATGATGAAAGAATAATGTCCATCTTGGAGAATGAAAGATTGAATTCTACAATATTCATGTAAGTTTTCACAGAATATCTCTCAAAATTTACAATATTTTTATAGCTCTATTTTGTGTTAGCCGAATCCCCGCACCCGTATCCATATCCGGATCCGCACCCCTGAATCTTAAAATTTAGATTTTGCCGAATCCGATACTCGGATCCATCCCCGTATCGGATACCCGCACCCGAGTCCGAGCAACTTAGTACCAAACACACCCTAACTTCAGGCTTATTTTAACCGCTATTGGGATGATTGGACAAGACAGTCTAGAGTTTTATGTGTAGTAGTTGCTTAACCTGGTAATTTGCATTGTCAGTGAACATTTCGACAAGCTTTGACCTGCTAATTTGTCATGTCATGATTTTTATGAGTATCTACTGGTCACAACTTAGCCCATCCTGAAAATATGGTATGGTTGATTTTTCACATCTTATGCTGGCATGGTTTACTAACTCTTCTAATTTGTGTTATATTATTATTGCGGTCGAGAACTAATTAAGTGATCAACTTAAACACAATATATCTTCTGCACCCAAGGATTGTTGGCACAGGTAGTACGATGCGGGATGTGTGGTAGGCACATGTTACGAGCTCAAATATTGCTGGTGAACCAATCTGGTAATTAAGTGGACAAGGTGGGGAGGGCCGCTATCCACTTGGTTCCAAAGCTAGAAAACAGCGGGTTTCTAGGTTATCAGAAAAGAAAAGAAAAACAGTTTAGTTTTTTTTCCCACTATAGTTTCACTGTGGCGTTTTCACTATCTCAACCTTTTTTTCTGGTTTTGGTTTACAGAACTGTATGTCTGAGAAGCTAGCTTGAGTTAATTTGACTTCTAGGACAAGCTAGTTTTTAGCCAACATTTGCTTGTTGACAAGATCCTTTATTTTGTATTAGCTTCATTGTTGTTCTTTTAATTAGCACTTGTGAAATACTCCCTGTTTCATATTAAATGAGGTACTTTCCTTTTTAGTCTGTTCCAAAATAAATGACACATTTCTAAATTTGGAAATAATTCAACTTTAAACTCCTCATTTTACCCTTAATGAGAAACTTTTATAACCACACAAAAGTCATGGCCCCACAAAGCTTTACCCCTTAAGCTTTTAAGACCATAAATTTCAAAAGTCAACTTTTTTTCCTTAAACTCCGTGCCGAGTCAAACTACCTCATTTAATTTGAAACGGAGGGAGTACTTGTTATTTTTGTCTACGTCCATTGAAATGTGGTAGTATCATCATGATATTATTTTAGCTTCTTCCTGCTCCTGGTATAGAGTAGTACAGAAACATACTTTGGATGTGTTTTAGCTTGAATTTTGTTGGACTTTCCTTGTGACTGCTCTTAGTTAGAGCTAATGCTTCTTTTGTATGACAGGTGAGAAGTGAAAGGTTGTTAACAACTCTTGGTTTGAAAACCCAAGTTACAGTCGATGACACACTAGCAATTCTTGAAGTTTGGAGAGCCAAAGCACCTCTGAGGGCTAGGTATTTGATCTTATCCTTCAGCAGAAAGCGATGTGAAAACAGCAAGATGGTTTATTTTTTCATTTACTGAAGAAACATTGTTTTATTGTTTCAGCTATTTCTTTTCCTGTGATGTAAATAGGAATTAGTCGACCCAAATATAAATAGTGCACGCTGCATGAATTGGTTACATATATTCACATACTGAGGTTGGTGGTAGTGTTCTGCAATCTGGTTAATTGATGATTATTTTCCTCTCTCTTTCTTTTTCTTTTTCTTTTAAGTCTGGTTAACTAATGTTCATAGACTCATAGTTTGTAATAAGTACCTTTATTCATGAGATTGAAGCCTAATCAAACTCGTTAAGATGGTAGCTTGAGTCCTGTTTATATTGTCTTTCGCCGACATTGACCTTAAGATTTTAATTAGTCCTATTGAAATCCTAATCAGACGGACTCTCAACTTTTCTAGATAAAATGAAAGCATGGCTACAGAATTGTTAGTGAGAAAGCACTACTGATGTTGTTGCTTGGGTCGCACCTGTCTACGTGGGAGGGTGACGTTGAGCCAGAATGTTATTCTCTTGAAACATGTGTTCTCCAGTCTCCCTTAAACCGTTAAACGTAATGCCTGTTTTGGAGAGGTAGCTATTCTCTGTCCACAAGAAAAGAAGGAAAACTAGAAACAAATAAGTTGTCTGGTGGTTGCCACTTTTCAAAAATTAATCATGACGTGAATGATGCAATATCAGCGACGGTCAGGCACTGTCTGGCCATAACATGTTCCCTTTACTACTTTAGTGTCCTGAATGACTAGAAAGAAATAGAAACTTCTTAAGGTGTAAGCATTTCCTTCATTCTGAGCTCCTTTTCTCATCATTAATTTGAACTTGCACACTCATCCATTGGATACTTTTTTCCAGTGTATCGCAAATGTCCAGATTTTACACATTCATGTGGAATAGGATGAATACTTCAGAGAGAAAAGTGGTTGAAGCATTACGTGAAGGACCTTCTGTGTTTGTCCCTTCTAAGTTTGGTGCTTCACTTGAAGATACTGTACCTGGTGTTCTGTTGTCACTTAAAGAAGTCTTTTGGCATGATTCAACTGGTTCTGTGGACCAAGTGAAGATGGTCTATTCAAAATTTGACGAACATTCAGTCCCCTACCCTGTTACCAGAATATTATGTAGTGTATATCCAGGCCTTCATGACTTTTTTGTTAATCGATGTGGAGTGGATGAGCTCCCTCATTTCCATGGATACCTTCAAATACTGCTGCATTTGTCTGCTGTTGCTTTACCTTCACAAGAAGCTAAGAAAGTAAGCTATCTTTTGCTAATAAATGTATATTGTCGTAGTTGGTGAAATGAATTTGATGCTAACAAAGCCAGGTTTGATAAATGTCAGAGGTTAAAAATGATTTTATACTTGCTTTTCAGGTTTTCTGTATATTTGTCAAGTGGGCTGACGAGCTAAAATCTGGCTCTTTGAGATTTGAAGATGTTGATTTCCTGGAGAAGAGTCTTAAGGAAAAGCAGTATTTGATTCTTCCTGCTGCAGAAAATAAATGGGTTTCTCTCAACCAATCCTTTGGGCTCGTCTGTTGGTGTGATAATGATAGGTTAAGAACAGAATTTAAGCATTTTGATAATATTAACTTTCTCTACTTTGGAGAACTCGACGACGAGGAAAATGAAATTCTCCGAACAAAAGTTTCGATCTTCATGCATAGACTAAATATTCCTTCTCTTTCAGAGGTAAGCTAAGTTACACCCTTCCTCTCTTTTCATTCTTGTCCATGTGCATATAGGAGAAGACTAGATATTTCTGGGAGAGATGATCTCTATGCCCAGTGTTCTTGGCGTAGTTACTATCTATTAGGTCAATAGAAGCTTTTTACTGTGACCATCCCAAATAAACTAATGCAGGTGTTCTTATTCATAGATTTTGTATTTTATGTAATTGTTTTAAGTATATAAACTTTGGTTTCAAAGCTCAGGCGATTAGCGGATTGATGTCCAAAATATAGCCAAAAAATCTGTGAGAAAGCACGGGAGAAAATATATTATTGACTAATAATTGACAATGATACAATGAGCCCTATATATACAATACATGTCCTACTCCTAATACATATGGGATTAGGGTTATTTACTACTATTTAGACAATGAAACTAACACTCCCCCTCAAGCTGGTGCATATAAATCATATGTACCGAGCTTGTTACATATATAACTAATATGAGGACCAGTGAGGGACTTGGTGAGAATATCAGCAAACTGATCATTCGACTTCACAAATTTTGTAGCAATATCTCCCGAGAGTATCTTTTCTCTAACAAAGTGACAGTCAATCTCGATGTGTTTAGTTCTCTCATGGAAAACTGGATTTGACGCAATATGAAGAGCAGCTTGATTATCACACACAAGTCCCATCTGACTAATCTCACCAAATTTCAACTCCTTGAGCAACTATTTGATCCAAATTAGCTCACATGTGGCCATAGCCATTGCTCGATATTCTGCTTCTGCACTAGACCGAGCAACCACTTTCTGTTTCTTGCTCTTCCAAGACACCAAATTTCCTCCTACTAAGACACAATATCCAGACGTAGAACATCTATCAGAAGGTGATCCTGCCCAATCAGCATCTGAGTATCCAACGATCTGCTCATGGCCTCTCTTCAAACAATAAGCCTTTGCCTGGAGCTGATTTTATATACCGAAGAATGCGGACAACTGCATCCCAATGACTATCACAGGGAGAATCCATAAACTGACTCACAACACTCACAGGAAAGGAAATGTCAGGTCTAGTCACTGTGAGGTAATTTAATTTACCAACCAACCGCCTATATCTTGCAGGATCGCTAAGAGGCTCCCCCTGTCCTGGCAGAAGTTTAGAATTCGGATCCATCGGAGTGTCAACAGGTCTACAACCTGTCATACCTGTCTCCTCAAGAATATCTAAGGCATACTTCCGTTGTGAGATCACAATACCTGAGCTAGACTGAGCGACCTCAATACCCAGAAAATACTTTAATCTTCCCAGATCCTTAGTCTGAAAGTGCTGAAAGAGATGTTGCTTCAACTTACTAATACCATCATGATCATTGTCGGTAATAACAATATCGTCAACATAATGACCAGATAAATACAGAGATTTGAAGCAGAATGTCGATAAAATACAGAGTGATCAGCTTCACTACGAGTCATGCCAAACTCCTGAATAACTGTGCTGAACTTACCAAACCAGGCTCGAGGAGACTGCTTTAGACCATAGAGGGACCGGCGCAACCGACATACAAGGCCACTAGACTCCCCCTGAGCAACAAAATCAGGTGGTTGCTCCATATAAACCTCATTTTCAAGGTCACCGTGAAGAAAAACATTCTTAATGTCCAACTGATAGAGGGGCCAATGGCGAACAGCAGCCATGGATAGAAAAAGGCGGACTGATGCAATTTTAGCCACGGGAGAGAAAGTATCACCGTAATCGAGTCCAAATATCTGATTATATCCTTTGGCAACAAGACGAGCCTTAAGTCGATCAACCTGGCCATCTGGACCAACTTTGACTGCATACACCCAACGACAACCAACGGTCGATTTACCCGAAGGAAGAGGAACAAGCTCCCAAGTACCACTCGTATGTAAAGCAGGCATCTCGTCAATCATTGCCTGTCGCCATCCGGGATGAGACAGTGCTTCACCTGTAGACTTAGGGATGGCAACAGAGGACAAAGATGACACAAATGTACAATGGGATAATGAGAGACGATGGTAACTTAAACCGATATAATGAGGATTAGGATTAAGTGTGGACCGTATACCTTTTCGTAGTGCAATCGATTGATTAAGAGGAGACAAGTCCGCAGTATTAGCAAGGTCAGGTGCAGGACGTGAATCAGCTGGGCCTGATGCTGGGGGCGGACGACGATGATAAGTCAGGAGTGGTGGAGCTGTAGAAGGTTGAACTGGACTAGGTGGTGGCACTGGAGCCATAGTTGGTGGAACTGGACTAGGTGGTGGCACTGGAGCTATAGTTGGTGGAACTGGACTAGGTGGTGGCACTGGAGCTATAGGTGGTGGAGCTGTAACTGGAACTGTATGCGGTGGAGCTATGGAGGAAGATGAATGGGTGATAGGGACTGAATCTCCAAAAGAAGGAACAGGTAGCACCGCAGAAATATCTAAGTGATTAACTGGACCTGTGAAGTATGATTGGGTTTCAAAGAAGGTGACATCAGCAGACATAAGAAATCGCTGAAGGTCAGGAGATAACATCGATATCCATTTCGCGTTCTCGAGTAACCCAGAAATATGCACTTAAGAGCACGAGGAGCTAACTTATCTTTTCCTGGAGTAAGGTCATGAACAAAGCACGTATTCCCAAAGACACGGGGTGGAAGAGAGAACAAAGGTAAGTGGGGAAACAGGACAGAGATTGGAACTTGATTTTGGATAGCTAAAGATGGCATACGATTAATAAGATAACTAGATGTAAGAACTGCATCCCCCCAAAAACGCAGCGGAACATGAGATTGTATGAGTAGGGTACGAGCAGTTTCAATAAGAAGTCTCTTCTTTCTTTCAGCTACCCCATTTTGTTGGGATGTGTACGGACAAGATGTTTGATGAATAATCCCATGGGAGTTCATAAACTGCTGAAATGGGGAAGACAAATACTCTAGGGCATTATCACTACGAAATGTGCGGATAGAAACCCCAAATTGATTTTGAATTTCAGCATGGAAGGTCTGGAAAATAGAAAACAACTCAGATCGATTTTTCATCAAAAATATCCAAGTGCACCTGGAATAATCATCAATGAAACTGACAAAGTAGCGGAATCCTAAGGTAGAACTAACCCGACTAGGACCCCAAACATCTGAATGGACTAAAGTAAAGGTGACTCTGCTCGATTGTCAAGACGCCGCGGGAAATGGGAGCGGGTATGCTTACCGAGCTGACACGACTCACACTCTAGAGTGGACAAGTGAGATAAGCCAGGTACCATTTTCTGAAGTTTTGACAAACTGGGATGTCCTAACCGTTTATGTAATAAATCTGGTGAATCACTAACGGGAGAAGTTATTGGAGGAAGACAATATGCGAGTCCATGTGATTTTGCAAGGATGAGGTAATAAAGTCCATCTGATTCACGTCCGGTACCAATGATCCGCCCTGTATAAAAACAAGGTCATTAAGAAATAAAACAGCAGATTTAAGTGATTTGGCTAAGCGACTAACGGCTATGAGATTAAAAGGACTACCAGGAACATAAAGAACTGAGTCTAAAGGTAAGGAAGGAAGTGGACTTGCTTGACCTATTGCAGTTGCCATGGCTTGAGACCCATTGGCCATTGTGACTGCTGGAAGAGATTGAGAATATGAGATATTAGTGAAAAGAGATTTGTTACCAGAAATATGATCAGATGCACCTGAAATCCTGAATCAATGACCCAAGACTCAGAAGGTGAAGATTGGGAGACACCAGTCATGCTACTATTTGTTGGAACAACGGAGGTTAATTCTGAAGATGTCTGTTTACGTGCTTTGTACTGAAGGAACTCAATATAATCCGGTAAAGAAACCATCTGGATTGGATTCATTGCATTTAATCCAACGGATTGTGAGTTAAAGGCTTCAGGTACGAATTCCATTATAATATCGTGCCGGAAAAAGCAGAAAATTGCTGGGATCACTGTTCACGCCGGAAAAATCACTGTAGCTCACCGGAAAAAACTCAAAGTGGTCGGAATTTGATTTGAACTAGATGGGTAGGCTCGGAATTGTGAGGAGAGCAAGCTGTCCTGAAGGAATTTCGCGAAAAAGTGGCCGGAAACAGTGTCACGCGCCAGCGCGTGGGCATCGGAGCTTCGCCGGAAAATTTCTTCCGGCGGCGCGTGGGGGGTTTTCTGACGGAGATATTTTTATGGGTTGGTCGCCGGAGGCCGGTCTACTTCGTGGTGGTGTTGGTTTTTTTTGTTACGGACAGCCTCTTAAGTCGCCGGAAAATTGCACGGCAACGAGGTCTTTCTTCCCGGAGGCCGCTGGAATGATGCACAGCGATAATTTCTCACTTACGCTCTGATACCATGTGAGAAAGCACGGGAGAAAATATATTATTGACTAATAATTGACAATGATACAATGAGCCCTATATATACAATACATGTCCTACTCCTAATACATATGGGATTAGGGTTATTTACTACTATTTAGACAATGAAACTAACAAAACCATTAATTTAGTCTTTGTATTGGCAAGTATGGTAATACTTTGGAGTGGATTTTTCAAAGAAAAAATGTAGCTCCCTGGACATCCCTGATATGTAATACTTAAGCTGATAATGGTAATTATAATTATTTGAAGTTGGTTCATGGTTTTATGTCAGGGAAATAAATGGTTCTTTTATCTTTGAAGTTTTCAGGTCTTATACAACTCAAATAATTGAATAATATAACCACTTTACTATTATAACTTATCTAATTACCGGCCAATGGGCGCCAAAGAAGTTATAGCAGCTCATCTATTTAATTGATTGCCACTTTCTCCTTTTAACCTTGTTATCTTTTGTTGGTAGTGTGAATGAACTCTTAATATTCTGCTATGATGATTCCTTTCATTTTTCGAATAAACTTGAGTACATATAGGATACACCGGTGCTAAAACCTTTTCTCAAGATGCAGCTGAGAACTTGATCAAGAAAAGAAAAAAGCAGAACATGATGTTGTATGAAGGAAAGAAAGTCCTTCAACACATTTAAGATCTTTGTTGTTTTCATTAGAAGGAAAGATCTTTGTATTTAACTTCAGAAATCTGACAGTAACTTTTTCTGATTTAGATGTGTATCAAGTACTCCAGCTATTCAAATTTATATAGCTTTCTTTCCACTTCTGAACGTGGATATGATGTAGGAACTCATTTACTTCCTTTATTCCATGTTGATTGTCCTACTTACTATTTTGGGTTGTTCCAAATTGTGTCCACTTTCATAAAACTGAACATTTTCCCATACTATTCAATTCTTTCTTAATATCCTATTATCAAGAAGGTATCATTATACCCAATTTTTCTCAACGTTAACTTCTCCTTTCCAGGTTGTAACACGAGAAATCATTTATCATGGTCCAACAGACACTTCTTTTACGGCTTCAATGGTTAACTGGGCTCTTCCTTATGCTCAAAGATACATGTATAACATTTCCACAGACAAGTATTCACAGCTCAGCCAGTCTGTGATTGAGAACCTGAGATGTCTACAGATTGTTGTCGTTGAAAAGTTGTTCTTCAGGAATGTTATTAAAAGTGTCCACATAGTATCGGAGAAGCAGTTTGAGTGCAGTTGTCTGCTAGAGGTATTATAATCACGTCAGCATCTATTGATTCTTTTATCCATAGAATGTTACGTAGTTGAGATGTTTTTGGAAAAGCTTTTGTTCTTTAGGGGTAAGGTCTGCGTACGCACTACCCTCTCCAGACCCCACTTGTGGGAATATACTGGGTTTGTTGTTGTTGTTGTTTTGTTCTATTTGAATTTTCGTTAACATGTGACTCCATTGGGATGACTGAATTGCTAAAGCTCAGGAGTAACAACTTGGGGATTCTAGGTCCGAATCTCTGCTATAACACTCATTGTGAACCCAGCAACTTGGCTTGTGATTGTAGGTAGCAAGTTGCTCTGTGAATTAGTCGAGCCGTTTGGAAGCTTGCCTCGACACTGCCATCCAAAAAGAAATTAGTTGGAGTTTTCAAGAAAAAAGGATTTTGATCGGTAGTCACTACTGCCAATTGCATGGACTAATACAAAACTAGGGGTCAACCTAAAATATATGTAATTGAAGACCATTTTCTACATATTCCAAGACTATAAAGCATACTTCTACTATACTCGTGTTTATTGCTTCTTCTACTTCTTCTTCTTGAGCTCACTCTAACTTTGTGGGCAGGTTTATACGCTACCTATGCCTGTGGAGTACTGCAGGTTGCCTGGTGTGCAAGATGGCGTTGACACCCGTGTCAAAAAAAAAAGTTAGCTCTAGTTTTCAAGAAAAAATGATTAACTTCTTCTTGTTGTTCTTATTCCTCATTAAATAGGAAAAAGGATGTATAGATAACTTTGTTTTCAGCTCTAGGGAACTGTCATGTTTGCCATTTTTCTTTTGCCTGACTCACTGAGATCTAACATGATTATGAATTCATAGATAACACTTATTTTTGGTATGTTTTCTTTTTGTATGTTGTCTGTCCGCTTAGTTGTCAGTAAAACTCTTATCTCTTATTAAACATATATATGGATAACTTGTTGATCTTAACTCTTTCACAGGGAAACATCCTGTATGCCACTCGAGAATCTGATTCTCATTCACTATTCATGGAGAATTCTCGTTTATTCTATTCTGGAGCTCCTGACTTGCACTTGGCAAACTTTCTACACATGATCACGACAATGGCAAAGTCAGGTTCCACTGAGGAGCAAAATGAGTTTTTCATTTTGAATAGCGAGAAAATGCCCAAGCTTCCCGTAGGTGAATCTGTTTGGTCACTTGCGAACATTCCATTGTCGACTGATAGTGTGACATGGCTGATGAATAGTTGTGATTCTAGAACAATTGATGAGATAAACTCTGTGAATTTCAAGAAGAAATCTGGAGGCAGCTCATACTGGCCACCTGCAGACTGGGAAAAACGATCATGATTTCCATGATTCTCGTGCAAGTGTTATGAAGATACAGGCAGCCAGTAACATCCAACCAAGCAACGAAGAGACTAATGAAGAAGTTATAGAAGAAACATCTGCTCCAGCTCCAGCTCCATCTCAGATCACTCATCTTCGCAATGATCCGGCGCCCACTTCAGACTAGAAAACTGATCATGGTTTCCACGGTTCTCATGCAAGTGTAATGAAGAAACAGGCAGCCGATGGCATCCAACCAAGAAAGGATGAGACTGTTGAAGAAGTTTTAGCAGAAATATCTGCTCTGGCTCCAGCTGCGACCACTCGTGGTCGCAATGATCCAGCTGCAGACGGGAATACTGATCATGGTTTCCGTGGTTCTAGCACAAGTGTTATGAAGATGCAGGCAGCTAGTGGGTATCAAACCTAGAAAGGAGGACACTGTTAAAGTTATAGCAGAAACATCTGTTCTGGCTTCAACTGAGATCACTCTTGGTCGCAATGATCCAGCAAACCCTGCTGCTTTACTAGGTTCACGCGATACTGGTCGTGTATGTAATGTGCTCGTACCTTCTACCATCAATGCTGCAAGTAATTCTCCTTATAATGTGACTGTACCACAAGAGCTGAATTATTGTTCATTTAATACGAGTGAGAGAGGTCAGCTGTCCATAGGCACGAGTTATCCTCAACAGGCATCAACTGGCAGATTCTCCAATAATGTGACTGCACCACAAGACTGGAATTACAATTCATCTGATGCTAGAGAAAGAGTGCAGTTGTCTTTCGGCACCATTGATCCTCAACAGGGCACTGTTAACTGGCAGACATGGAGAATTTGCTGCATTCAAGTACTTCGTGGCGCAATTTGGCGAGCCTTTTGTGAAATCGGTCAATGAAACTAATGAGACGGGGCTTCCCTACGACCTTGTTGTGGCAGGTAATGAATTCGTAGAAGTAAAAGCAACTAGATCGACGACAAAGGATTGGCTCCATATTACCTTGAGGGAATGGCAGTTTGCAGTTGAGAAAGGTGAACTTTTTAGCATTGCACATGTATTATCACCTCATAATGCAGCAAAAGTGACAGTTTACAAGAACCCAGCCAGACTCTGTCAGCTTGGTAAACTACAGTTAGCTCTTTTAATGCCAAAGTCATAGACTTTTTAAATGTATATAAGGCTAATTCACCAATTCATCTTTCATATAATCTTGAAAGAAGTTAAGCAGCTAGTCGTTTTCACATTAAGAAATGCTTTCATCACTTAGCTGACTGCTTAGCAGCAAGTTATTTTCAAAGTGCTGCATTTGAGAATTTAATCTACATGTTGAAGCAGAAGATAGAACTTAATATCTCTTGTTGGTTCTACTACCTGAGCCAGATAGATCAAATTCAGAATGCATTTGTCGCGCAAAGAGTGTCCTATTTCTGAAATTAAATAATCAGTGAAATTAAGTAAATTACTTTATCTTGTATCAACCCAAATTTCTGAATGGAAGCTATCTCTAATAGCTTCCCTGGACACCCGCGCATAGTGAGAGCTTAGGCGAGGGAGTCACAATATGGTTACTTCAATCTTGAATTTCAAATTCTATCTCGTCCATAGTGTTAAGATTGACTTTCCAGATGATATTGTATGTGATTTAGGTCGACAGGATATAGAGTAACTACTATATACTGATCGTGTAAAAAACTCTTGCAACCGTTAACGGGAAGGTTTGCAAATGGAAGCAATCAAAGAGAACCTCAAGTTTATCTTATGCCGAGTTGCAGACCTGTGCTGCATCAGACTCGGATAAATAAATCATATAAACCAGTGTGTTTACATAGCAGTTAAACATGTCAGAAAATTTTCAAGAAAGTAAAAGAAAAATTAACATGAAACCAAAAAAAAAAGAATCAACTAGTTAACCCATGTTATCTTCTGTGGGAGTGTAATATATGGTACACTGGGAAACCACTAATTTTACAGAGTCAAAAATTAACCACCTATTCGGTCGAGTCGAAACTATTCCAGACTTTCATTTACATTACATTCTGCAAAATGGGAAACGAGGAAAAATTTGCAAGTGCTTGCTTTTGCTCATCTGTGCCATTTCCTGCACATGTTTCATATTACAGGCTCGGCTCAACAGAGAAGTAACCCTCTGCTACTGGGTTTTTGGTTTCTGAATCTTCACATATGGAAAGAATCCGAACAAGTGCTTGATTTTGGGATTCCATTCGCGTTGCTGAGCACGACAATACATCAAGAATGTATTTGCAAAGTAAGAGTTGAAACCCATTAAGACGTGCCAAACTGCATGCCCCTGTGGATTGAAATACCAGCCTTGAATTTGCTTGCAGAATAATCGATCACATAGCCAGCAAGCAGCTCCGATCAATAAAGTGGCCACATATAATTTTGCGAGCCGCTTTGCCAACGTGTCTTCTGTGTGAATGTAATACTTATATGCCCGAGGAGCACAAAGAAGGCACAGTAGCGCATAATGTACTTTGAAACCAATGCCAAAGCGAATCTGTGAATGCACAATGGCAAAGAGTGCACCATAAAGGAACAAAAAGGTTGGCATCGTACTCCGATAATGCCAATCTGGTGAATAGAGGATGTAAATATACAGAAGCATCTCCCAGACCATTGGTGTCTCATCACCTTGCTGTTGCCTGTCAATTTAATACATGGATAATGGTAATACAGGACATACACAAGCACATAAAAGCAGGCAGTATTTTCAAGGACAATTATTTTAATCACTGTTGTCTCCTATCTGTATGCACATTGTATAAGGAAAGAGGGCATAGAGAATCCCTTATTTGAAAGTCAGAAAGGACAGTCTACAAAAAAAAAAAAATCAGAAACAAGCACAAAACAAGCAAGAGGCACGGAGAATCTTTAATAAATCGTTTGGCTACTTGAACATTCACCTTGGTGAGGGTTCGATTCCCACCTTGTTATCCAAAAATCCCCTCCCCCATCTCCCCAATAAAAAAAAAACAAGCAAGAAGCACACTGAATATGGTGCTGGAGATATGATACAAAGTAGGCTTTATTGTGTTATACAGCAAGATGACAAAAGTATCCCACCGGGAACACGACAGGTAAATGATAAGATCCGCTTTCACAGCACCAATACTGCCAGTACCTTTACAAGTGAAACCTCCCCCTCCCAACTAAGTTCATTGAAATCAAAGGGAAGCGCTACATTCTAAAGCAAAATCTTAGTCAGCTGCATTTAGAGATTCAGGTTAAATGCAGTTTTAGATCCTCTTATGGGGAGTATAAACCTGAATGCCTGTATTTCCTAGGTTTAACACCAGTGTCTCAAAAGACTTTGCTAAGATGCAATAACCAACTCCATGATCTCCCACACAGCTTGACAACAGATAACTGTACACAGGAGAAAGAAAAGAAAAAAGAACTAGCAGCATGGACTGACCACCAGCAAAACACATGTGCTAATTCCGGTCTCTGCACCTATAAGGGGGAAACATAAAGAACTGCTTTCACATTTCACTCCCACCAAAAATTTAACCTATCTCATCCACTACTTCATTACAAGACTGTTCTTGAAATGTTATCTGTCAATCATGCTAAAGAGGCGCTTCACCAGGAACTACATAAAATGCCGAAGTTCTTTGGCATTTTATGTGGTTCCCGTTGAAGAGCCTCTTTAGCCAAAGAAACAACTGATACCAAATCATTACGATAGTCTTCCATTAAATTAAACAAATCACCAAGTCTATCACCATTTGGGTCATGGATATTATTACTTAATGCACTTGAAACTTCTTGGCCGGATCAAACCACTCATCCCTGTGCTCCTCTTCCACAAACACTTTTAGAAAAGCTGAATTATTTTGGTACTACTACATTATTCAAGAATCAGTAGCCAGGAGATTTAAAAATTGAGTTGTGTGTGTATACAATAGATAGAATCATCCTACCAATACAGTAACAAAATAATGCAATTTGTGTTCATCTGCTGATCTGCAAGATCAATGCCACACAATTTTTCAAAAGAAAGCTCGTTGCAAAGAGAGTACATGATATTGTGACTACAATACAGTTAATTGTTACAAGAAAATATTTTAGACACCAACATAAGGAAAATAACAGAAATCCAAATCTTCTATGCATGCGTTCTCTAATGGGTTCAGTCTACAAAATGTAACATAAATCCTACAAGGGCGGGGTAGCCTCGATACAGCAGTTTATTACTTTATTTGCTGTTAGGCCACAATACAGGTTCTAATTTTCGTAAGGTAGTGAAAAGCTGCAATCACATTAGCATGCATCCTATAACATCTTCAGTTTTAGTGTCTTCCTGTTCATATATAGTGCTACAGAGATTTATACAATATCTCAAAAAAACATGGCTAACATTAGATGGTGCATCCTTTTGAATCAACTTCTTTATACTTCAGCAAACAAAGGATGATCAAAGATTACATACATACATACATATCATACACAAAGCAAGCTTTACAGAGAATTTAACAGAGCAGAATGGAGAGAGTGCTTACATCTGCCGCAATGTAGCATGATAAGTCATGCTCCCTATTGCAAGTATTATGTTTGATATATGAAGGACACTGAACCTTTTCTCAAACCGTTGCCTGAGGGCGTTCACAAGACCAATGAGAGCCAAGATAATGCATGGGATATTTGAAATAGTGTTGAAGAATTCTGCAATATAGGATGACTGCACATAATTTGGCTCACACCACTCTTTAGATGTTACAGGACCCCAAAAGAATATGCCATCTGCCATTCTGCAAAATGTCTTACTTGAAAAGGTCAGTTTTTAGGCACTTACAATATTTGATGCAAGTAAAATACTCAAGAATTGTAGCATGTCTCAATAGTATTACAGGCATTCAAATTTTCAATATAAGGATTATAATCAGCATCACCTCGTGTGAATGAACCAAAAAAGTTGCAACGGTAAAGAATTGACTATAACCTTCATACAGTTACTACGACACAAATATTATCCTTGGATGAACCATGAAGAATCGACAGTTCGACAGAACATGAAATTAAAAAAAAAAAGGACAAGTGCCCAGGAACATTTAAGACAGTGATGAGTCACGATATCCATAAGATACAGCAACACAGGATATTATACTCATGGCAGTTAAGACAACTCTTCATTGTCTTAAACTTTAGAAAGCGTCCAATGCAAATCCTCAAAATTTGGCCCGAGGTCTAAAAAGTCGTAAATGGATTAATCAAGACTTGATTCCCAGTAACTTCTTCTTCTTTTTCTTCTTCCTATCTAGCTCCTTTATACTCTCTCTATCTCATATTAACTTTGCATGACTAAAAATAAAATATCTGAGATCAAATATCACTTAGAAAATTGGAGTGTATATGCATACTTTATTTCTTCTTATCAACCGATCAATCAACAAAATTTCTTTTTCTCCAATGCACGTTTCTAAGGCAAGTATATCTCACTCAAAACTGACACATTTTTTCTACCATAGAAGATCGGAGTTCGGAGAGATTACTAAAATCGGGAAGATCAAATATATTTTGTTGCTGAAGTGGGAAGATCAAAAAAATTGCTAAACTAGTATACCTACAATGAGGTTGACATTCCCTTATAGTTTAATTGATAGAATGTGCAATAACAACAACAACAACATACCCATTATTATCCCACACCGTGGGGTCTGGGGAGGGTAGTGTATACGCAGACCTTACCCCTACCATGTGAGGATAGAGAGGCCGTTTCCAATAGACCTTACCCCTACCTTGAATGTGCAATAAACTCCTAAAAACTATTTTAATTAGTTATGATAGGAAAAAGAAAGTCTTTGTACACTAATCTAATCCTTCTATAAGTAGATCTAAGAAAAAACCTCGCCATATATCATTATCAATTAGGCCACTCCATTTACAATGCAACATTATCCCTCGCTCGGAGCAACAAGCCAATCACTTAATCAACAATAACTTACTTCCTCCTCTTTCATGAATTCATGGGCAAAACTTGGAAGTACCACTAAATCTAACTCACGTGAATCAACTACTTTAGGCAAATCATTAACCTCCATTAGTATATACCATCATCAACATTACCATGGGCCCTATACTACCAAACAGTCATCTCTCAAAAAAATTGTCAGCTATGATCTCCAACTTTTTTTTTAAATGTTGCATTTCGCCTACGGGGTGAATAGCCTAACTTGATCGAACCTCGACTAATATCTCCAACATAGACCCATTGCATTAAACTTCATTTTTCCAAAAAACCATTTCCAGTAACCTCGCAAATAAAAGATTAATCTAAATTGATTGGGGGGGGGGGGGGGG
>NW_017670642.1:462327-474550 GCF_001879085.1 Nicotiana attenuata
GGGTCGGGGGGGGGGGGGGGCACAACAATTAATGATACTCACCTCCAAAGATCCAATTTTTACACCATATAACCACCACATCTTACACTGCTTAATCAAATAAAGCCCCAAATTTTTACCCAATCCATTACCATTAGATCCCAAAATTTTCCCCCAAAAAAACACACACATACATACAGAGCAACCAATACATGCAAAATATACATATATATGCGGTAACAGTGTGCATCTATTTATAGTTTTATTCAAATAATTCAGAAAATAAGACAAACCTTTCAAAATCAGATCCAAATTCCACACCCAAAAATATCGTATAATTCTTCCACAGATTTGCTTCCTCTAATAAATATATGTGTGCATATAAACACACACAGGGATCTCTCTCTCTCTTTCTATTCTCTCTTGCTTTTTTCTTCTTTGCTAGGGTTAATAAGGAAAAAAGAAAAAGCAAACAAAAAATAGAATAAGAAAATGATTTTCAGTTTTCTTTATTAGTTTTTTTAACTTTAAAAAGAAATGGAGGATTTTCTCTTTTCCGGAAAAAGGAGGATTCGTTATTCTAAGGCAAATTTTGGAATTTTGGAATCTTTTAATTTCGATTCACATTTTATGTAGTTTTAGCCGTTGGATTAAAATAATGAACGGTTTGGATTGTTTTAAGGGAGTTTCGGCTGGTTGGACACGTGTAATGTACCACCAGTTGGCATCTTTTCTATTACTTACTAGACGAGGAAAGGCCCAACATTATAATTTTATTAAAATTATTATTTGTTGGTGTTTAGTTAATTAATTTTTGAGGTTTAACAAGTTATATTTTTTAAAGTTACTTTTGAATATAAAATATTGAGTTTGAAATCCTCTTCAAAGAGTATGAATAGATGAAAATCATTTAATTTTTATTTTCAAATTGCTTTAAGATAGTATTGGTAAATATGAAAATCTTGTAAATATCGATACTTCTTTTTGTTGTTGTATTATTTAAAAATTAATTTTATTTTCTCTATAGAAACTTCTATTTGAATAAAACAAAATTAATAATTTTCCAAAATGAGAAAAAGATTGCAAATGAGCATTTGCACTCCACAAACAGTCTAATCAACACATGCATAGTGTATTTAAAGGAGAGTTGTGGCTAGAAGAATGTGGGGTCCACGTCTATTTTGCATTTAAGAAATGACATATATGCTCTTGGTCAACCATCTTTCCTTTTTTATATAATAGAAATGTCAAATATTAATTTTTTGGTGCAATTATGTCAAATTTAATGAAATTCCTCTTTAATTCCTTCTTTTCATTTTGAGTTTCGATTTGTATTTAGTTTATGTTTCTTATTTTTCAACCACTCACCGTAAAAACAAAAATAAAAACCACTTACCTTCTTTTTTTTTTTTAAATGATGATGGTGTTCTAATTAGCTTGGCTCATTTCGATTATGGGAGGTTAGTTACCTTTTATCAGAGCTTCTGAATGCAGGTTTCTAATGGAGCAGTTGGGTAACCCTCATACGTCATAGCTCCAGGGAGCAGAATCAAGTAGCGGACCTCCTCGCAAAGAAAGGAGCTAGAAAGAAAGTTTTTGACAAGACCCAACTTTTGGTAGTTCCTTCGGTGTTTGCAAATAATGCAATATGGCCAGACATCTTAGGAACTATTTTTCTAAGGAAAATTAATGTTTTGTAATAGTGATACATTGGTAGACGTTGACGAAAATCAACAGGGGACATCGTCCTCCCCATATATTGATGTAATTTTGTGTGTATATATATAAGTATCCAATTAACCAAAAAAAAAAAGCTTCTAATCTCCATGTGCGCTCCAACTTGCCATCTTTTTTTTTTAATGCCGGTGATGTTTGGATTCGTGCGTACCTTGATTATATTTTGGCAGAATACATAGACAGACATTTAAACTATCAAAGAAAGTTCACTTGAACACTTCAACAAAGTCATCTTCCACCGAAACACTTTTACTATACTTTTGCTGCACCAGTTTAACACGTCCGACCTGAGCTTATAAAAAAAATTCACGCGTTTGATTACGCACTTCCAGCATGGATAATCTAACCAATTAAAAATTGACACATTTTTTACAATGACACAGAGATTATTTTACCGGCTAAAACCAAACTTAATTACCCTATTCCTAATTATAACCCTCTTTACACATTCCTAAAAAAACAAACGACCAATAAAAGCCCTTAGTCCCAAATTCGATTCTAGTAAAATCCGCCCAAAGCGATGCAGGTTCATTGATTTTGCTTCGTTTTCGTTCGATATTGAGTGGTAATTAGTGCCATGGGTAAATATCTGTTCGATTTGTTTGATTTTGTCCAAATATGTACTTGAAAAACGATCATCAGTATATTGCCGGCGCTGACTTGTTGAAGTGCTGCTTGATTTCAAAATTAAAGTGCTGAAAAGGTAGGTCTTTTTAGTGTTTGTATTGTAGTCATTTTAGTGGTGGGCTTCTGTGGGAGTTGGGACTGATTTGGGACCATAATTAGGATTTTTTTTTAAAAAAATTTGGGAATATTAAAATAGTGATGTCAGACTTTAGTGCTGTTAATTTTCACCATGGTGGTAACTTTACCCTTGACCATGACCCGAAATATGTGGGGGAACAGGATGTGTTAATAGCTGATATTGATAAACACCACTTTTCTATTCCAGAACTATTATATTACACTAAAAAAATGGGATATGCTATAGTGGGTGGCTTCTATTACCAAGACTCGAAAACTAAGAATTTTGTCTATATGGATAGTGATGCACAATTATTGAATATTGTGTCTAACCTTGAAAATGAAGACGAGTTACATTTGTATATTCAACATATTGTTCTAGACCCTGAGGTAGTGGATGATGTCGCACCTACTAGACTTATTGGTGGTCCAGAAGTAGGTTTAAGTGAAGTGAATGGTGCATCTCGCAAACAAACACAGAAGAGAGGGAAGAGGTTGCTGCTGAAACTGAAGTTAGGGAAAATGTTGNTTAGGAGAAAGATTCATCAGACTAAGATTTAGATCCTAGGAGAAAATTCATCAGACTAGGTTTTCTATCTTAGGAGAACAATTCCTCAGACTAAGATGTAGATCCTAGGAGAAATTTCATCAGACTAGGTCTTCTATCTTAGGAGAAAGATTCATTAGACTATGATTTTGATCCTAGCAGAAAGTTCATCAGACTAGGTTTTCTATCTAAACTAAAGTAAGGGAAGATGATGTTACAGACCTTGATGGTGCTATTTCAGATCTGGACAGTAGTAGTGACTCAGAGTTTGATGTTGTACCAGAAGAAGATGATAGTGATGCTGATGAAGAGTTGATAGCTGTTAGGAATGAAAAGAGAACCAAGCTAAAGGCTAGTAGAAGGAAAAAACCAACTGTTCATGTAGAAGTACCTCTAGGAGAAGGAAAAATAGATAGAGGCTTTGAAGACATTGGCAAGAACAAGGCAGCCAAATATGCTGGTAAATTAGGGGGGATGAGGACTATGTTGATAGTTTTGATATAGGAAGTGATGATTCTGATGATGAGCTAGATGTGGAAGCTGAAATTGGTATTGATTTGCCAAGTAGAAGGAAGAGTACAAAGTACAAAGAGNCTTAGATTTGATTGAGGCATTTCTTTCTGTAGCCGGTCTAATTATGAATCCACCTGTACATATCACCATAGTTAACCCCTTTGAGCCTAAAGCTTGTTTCTTTGATAACCTTGTAATAACCTACATCCATGTGTTGAATAGCTTGACTGTTTGACCCTTTGCCTCCTAGAAGCACTTGAATTGTAAAGCTCATGTAAAAGTCAAAGTGTGGGGTGATAAGGGAGTAGAAAAAGGGAATCAGGAAAATACTTGAATGGTGCAATAGTAGTTTTAAAAAAAATATATATATATATTGAAATATAGAAGAAGGACCTTGCAAATAGGTGGTCCTAAAGTAGTGAATGGCAAGAAAAGCCAGTTGCACCTAGAAAAGCAGGGGTAGCTTATGAAACAAGTGTGGAAGGATGACTGGGTTGAACATGAAAATCGGAATAAAGGAAGAATGTATTAAAAGTGCTTAGGGAGGTTAGTCACTATATCCAAATATATCCTACCCGTCCCTTAGCCTACATTACAACCAAATAAAGACCTCTTGATCGTAGACTAAAACAACTCGATTAGTAGAGTATTACACTAAGGGCAAGCTTATGGTGTATCTGTGTGGCATATGAATATTCTTTGCTGAGAGTGAGTGAACTCTTTTTATCTAAAGTTCGTTGTGCTTGATTCTATATGTGTGGAACTTCTCTTAATTTATTCATGTGAGGGCATGTGACTCAGGAAGAAACAGCAAGTTTTCACCTCTGTAGAGTAACTAGAGTGAGCATGTGTGTGGCATGGCATTAGAGTCTACATCTGAGGTGTGACAGTTGCACTGCTTAGGTTGTTCTTTCATAATGGCAGGTGTGACATAAATTGGGTAAGTCGTTGAGCGATTAGGCATAGAAGTGTGGTTTAAATTGCTCGAGGACGAGCAAAGCTTTAAGTGTGGGGTATTGATAATAGGTGAATTGAACTATGATTAAGCCCCAAAAGAACCACTTTCTTGTAGAGTTTTTATTGTAAAAGTGATAGTAAAATGCTCTTATTAGTGCTTTTCATGTATTTCAGGTTACATACATTAGAAGAAGGCTATGGAGTGGTTTTGTATCATTTATGGAAGAAAAAGAAGCCAATCGCATCAAAGTCGCCGAGTGAACCATTTGAAATACACAAATGAGGCCTGGAGGTGAACTGCCGCGGTCCCGGCGTGGGCGCGGTAGGACCGCGGTGAGCTATCAGAGGAGATTCAGAGAGGCCATTTGGCCGCGGTCCCAGCGTGGGCGCGGTAGGACCGCGGCAGGCGACGAAAACTTAAGGGACTGAAGTGCAAATTCCGGAATTCTTAGCCCAAAACCCTATTTAAACACTAGAACTCGCCCAAAAGAGGCATGTAACGTTATTAGAGAGTACTTTGGCAAGAAAAACAAGTGTGAGAGATCACCCAAAACATCATTATTTCTATTCTTCTTTATTTTCTTGCAATTTATGATTATGAATCTTTTAGTATTTGATTTACCCATTGTCATGAGTAGCTAAAAACCTTAATCTAAGGTTTTGGTGGAACCCGTTGGGAATAACTTGGTTGTGTTATCAATATAATTAGATTTGATTGTTAATCTCTAATTGTTCATCTATGTTTTGATTGTGGAATAGTTGAAAGGGCCCTCAATTATCCGTTCCTATTTATTATGTATTAGTGCATATTTAGGTGATTGTATGAACAACATCACTCCCGGAGTATAGACGAGAATCATAACCGAGGGTTTAGGGGTTGGATTAGAGATAACGAAACCCAGGGTGCAATCTAAGTGAACCGTATTGTGCAAGTAGCTAGCGTAGCTTGAGAAAGTGCGTCTAGTAGATTATTATAATTACTTGAAAGAGAATTATGATAGATGGAGAGTTCATGATTGTTAGAGATAGCTAAATCATAGTTATAGGACATATACAACCAAGGAAAGTACCAACGGGGGAAACAATTGCCTTAGACTTTATTTCTACTGTTTACACATCAAGTTTAGTTAATTTTCAGCTGTTAATTACTTTCAATCTTAGTTGTTAGAAAATCAACCATTATTAATCGAAAAGTTTGGGAAAACAGATTGTGTGAATTTAGTAAATCTGACAGTAGTGATTGATAGGTTAGTTCTCTGTGGTTCAACTCTGGGCAATAATACTCGGATTATATTTGCAACGCCCACATAGTCTTTTATGAGACTTAGTTGAGCGTGATCATGCCCGCAAACCATGACTCAGGGTAGCTATTCTTGCAAAAACGGCCTTCCGGCGCCCTTTTGGGGACATTCGGCTTATTTTAAACAAGAATGGCGTCACCCGACTTATTTTGATAAAAATTAAAATTTTGACATTATTTGGCTATTTTGCAAAAGGGAGGTTGGACCCGAAGAGGGTTGCCTACGTATCTCACGCCTGGTGAGAATCAAACTAGCGTAGTTCGGTCAAATAAAACAAACTATTTTTGAGAACAAGACTCTTTTCCGTTGGCAAATACACTATTTCTGAAAACAAGACTCTTTTTTTATATTTTCTTTTTCAGTGACACCTAAAACAAACTATTTTGAAAATAAACTCTTTTTGTTTTTCTTTTCCAATAAAAACACTTTTCTGTTTTTTTTTTTCATTTTTATCAAAAATCCGGCAGAGTTTCGGCACTATTTGGACATTGGTTTTTCTAAAATAGGTAATTAACTCTCTACACTGCTATTTCTCTCTTTGTCTTTCTTTTCTCAATTTTCCAACATTCAAAAAGCCGGTCAACATGCGAGTCCGAGACAAATAAATGTACACGCAACACGTAAGATGCATCAGGATGGTCTTTTCATTTCAGGTTATCTGTCCTAGACGGACCCAACCCCTGTGTTGAGTCCCCTAAGTCATATGCACGTGATGCAAATAAGCGTTCCTACTAGGGATCCGGCATGAGGTCAAGTTATTCTAGGTTCTAAACCTGGGTATATGTTCTAGATTGTGTACCCAAGCGGACAACTTGAGTCGAGGAGGGGGCTACGTACCGGGAACCAAAAGGCCATCCGGCTTAGTAACTTGTCCGGCCTCATTCTTACTTTAAGGTATGACACTAACAGAATAGGGAGTCTCCACCACTGAGCACATCCCCGGAGATGAGAAGAGAAGGGTTTCGTAACAACTCTATATATACAATTCAAATAATATCAAAGCGGTAAAAAGCAACATTTTGCACATTAGTCCCAAACATGTAATAAAATCAGATAATAAACAAAGCCAAATACAACAATTATTCCAAGCTCGAATTCTCGAACCATGAACCGAAGTTCTGGGTTCTTGTCCCCAGCGAAGTCCCCAGAGCTGTCACACCTCCTTTTTTCACTACGCCCCTGGAAGGGAATAATAAAGGAGTTTTTCCAATTAAAGGACAATCGAAACGGGATTTCTTATTAAGAGATTCAGAGTCGCCACTTGGAGATTTATGGTGTCCCAAGTCACCGGTTGAATCCCGAATCAAGGAAAGGTTTGACTCTGTTTAACAGTCCGCGAACCAGAAATCCGAGTAAGGAATTCTGTTAACCTGGGAGAAGGTGTTAATCATTCCCGAGTTCCGTGGTTCTAGCACGGTCCCTCAACTGTCATATTCGGCTTAAATTATCTAATTTTAAACAATTATGAACCTATGTGCAAATTTTAACTTTAACCGCTTTATTTAGTTATTTTTAAGGAAGATTTCAACGTTATTTAAAACATGTCTTGAACCGCGTCATATAAATGCACCCGCAGTCCGCAACACGTTTTATCTAACGTTGAGATTTGGATTTGGGTCACATAAATGCGCACCCGAGTTTAGGAAAGTAAATTATTAAAATAATGCGCCTAAAGCAACTACGCGTTAGCAACTTTGCGAGGGCCATGAAAATTTGATAAATGGCACGCCTCGATTTCTAATTTCAAAAGATTGTACTCAACTAAAGCAAACTACGAATGTTCATTACAATACGGGTATTTTTGGTTTGGACCAATTTACCTGTTTCAAAACAATCTCATATCACAATCAGAATTAGTGTCTTGTTAATGTCCAAAAGATATTGAGCAAATAAAACCATCATTTCATTGAATTGACTATATTTTACCATTTTCTAAGAATAAATTTCCTAAATAATTCAAACCAAACAGGCCAAGAAACAGTACACTTTCTTATTTGTACCCACATATTTTCCTAGCGAAAAGATTAATCTTTACAAATTCTTCAACAATCAGATTTAGAACCTTTATCAAAACCAAAAAGAAAATCACAATACCAAAGCATAATACAATAGAAGCCAATAGTACATATTTATTAAAGAACTAAGAAAATAAAACAAGATACTAAACAAAAAAACAAATCCAAATGAAAACGGAAACAGGAGACTTACAAACTCTTTGAAAATTCTCTTGTAAATCAGGACAAAGACATCAACGGGAATAATGAACCCGAAGCCAGAGTCACGACCGGAGACGCCGAACGGAACAACCAACCGGCGACCTCGAATCCTACTCGAACAGGAGAGGTGATGGAGTTACGTGCTATAAGTTTCTGCTGGATTTCCGGCCAGTTATGGCAGCTGTTGCCGCTGGTTTCCGATAGGTTCTGGTGTGAGGTAATGGAGTTAATATCGTGGGATGGTGGAGATTTTGCAATAAGCAGAAGCGTTCGTTGTTCTGGTTCGTTGTTGCTCGGCTGGAGCTCGTTAATCCGGCGAGCTACTGGAGCTCATTTTTCCGGCGAGCTACTGGAAGAGGAAGACGAAAAGAGCATCAACTGCTCTCGATGGGCGATTAACGGCTGAAGCTTGCTTTCTGGGTTAGAGTCCGAAACTTAATTAATGACTTTTTAGACACAAAGTACGTTTTTAATGTTTAAAAAAAAAAAGTTACAAAAATGGCTACTTCGCAGTACTGTACTGCGAATTAGGTTAACAGTACAACTCAAACACAAACCTTACAAACCTAACACAAAACAAAGAGTACAACTAATGAAAGCACTTGACAAAGGAAACATGAAGATACACTACAACAATCAACACGTAAATGTCATCGCTTAGTTACGACCGCCTAGTATTCTCTGCTTAATCCTCTCGAGCTTTCTTTCTAATTTCTTTTTCTCTTCTTCCACCTCCTTGAAATTCGCCTTCAACTCTTCAATTTCTTGCTTCGATTGGCGCTCTCTGTCCCACTGCACATTACACACATCTTGAAGATGATACACCTGGTCTTTGTAGTATTCCTGGTCACTAGGTTCATCAACCCATACCTTNCCACTGCCGACACCAAGTGACCATAGTAGGTGGGCTCCAAAGCCTGCAAGAAGTAATCAACCATCTCGCTTTCTTTCATTGGAGGATCGACTCTTGCCGCTTGCTCTCTCCACCGGAAACCGTACTCTCTGAAGCTTTCCCCGGGATTTTTCTCAATTTTTGTCCGCGACAGACGGTCAGGGACAATTTCAAGATTATACTGAAAGTGACATGCAAACGCCGGGGCCAGATCGTCCCAAGTATACCATCCAGCATGATCCTGTCGAGTGTACCATTCCAAAGTCGCACCACTTAGACTTTGACTGAAATATGCCATCAATAGCTCGTCTTTTCCCCCAGCTCCTCTCATTTTGCTGCAGAACCCCCTTAGATGTGCCACCGGATCACCGTGTCCGTCATATAAATCAAACTTGGGTAACTTAAATCCCGTAGGTAACTGGACATCGGGAAACAAGCATAAATCCTTGTAGGCCACACTCACTTGACCTCCGAGACCCTGCATATTTTTGAATGACTACTCTAAGCTCTTGACCTTTCGTATCATCTCCTCCTGCTCAGGGTTCTTGGGAGGCTTCTCTTCTTCAGCTGAGAGATCAAAACGGGGAGTGTAAGAACATGGTTATGGTGGTTTGAAGGTGGGTTCGGGTGGGTAATATTGGTTATCATGGGTTTGGAACAAAGGTTCACTAGAGGATCTGTGTAATGCGACAGGTGGGGGAGCCACAAGCACATGAGTAGTTGGTGGTGGAGGGCATGGAATTTGTTTGGGTGGTGGAGGTGGTGGTGTTTGAGAGATGGTTCCGTAGTACTGCTGGTAAGTAGGGAAGGCTGGAGATGAGTTCACTGTGGGAGGATCTTGAGGCTGAGTTAACGGTGGGATGTAGGCAGGGTTAGCAGGGTAAGCTGGTGGTGGATGTCCCTTTGACCAGGCCTGGTACATCTCGGCCATTTGCTGCTTTAGTTTATACATCTCCTCTTTCATTGCATTAACGTCCACTACTTCCTCCTCCCTAGACGGGTCAACAGTGCTTGCTTCTAACTCCTTGTTGACCATGTTTGACTTATCCTTAGAGCGGGTGTTGTAGGAATGGGTTGCCAGAATGCCAGTCAACTTAACCACCTGCCTGGACTCATCATCAATGACTTTGTTAGCGGTTAGAGCGTTAACAGATAGATAACCGCACATTTGGGGAATGAATGCACCTAAGCAGTTAACCATTTCTATTATGACTTCGCTTGGTTGCATGCGTCATCCCGGCTTTCATTTTTCTTTATTTACCATGCCTTTCCTCTCATTCTTCCCTCGTGTTTTCCATTATTCGTTTCTTGCCTTTCCCTCTTTTCTTTGCTTTTTATTTTCTCTTGTTTGCCTATTTTGTTTTTGGTTACGGTCGAATCCTATGGAGATTGCCTACGTATCATGACCCCGCATGAATTAGACCAAGCGTAGTTCTTGCAACTAAACGCGAAAATAAGGAAATAAATTTTGGGATTTTTTCAAATTTTCATTAATAAAATTTCGATTACAAAGCTACTAGATTACTTGTTTTTCTTAAAAAGGAAACTACAAAAGCAGACTCAAAATAACAAAATACAGACTCGATGATTAAAAACTAGATCAAGAGTACATCAAAGCTTCACATCCTGGGGTCCGCGGGGCATCATTCGGCATCGCCGCGGGCCTGCACGCAAGACTGAGAAGGTTTCAATGTCAACTGTAGTCATCCTGGATGTTTATTTAAAGGAATTTAAGGAAAAGTTGTGACCATTTAAAGAAAGCTGGCTATTTAATGACTCACTTTGACTTAAAAGGAAAAGTAGCTATTTTTCAAAATTGTTATTTAAAAAAACAAAGACTCGGTTTTGCAAATACGGCCTTTCAGCACTTCCGAAAGGGAGATTTTAAGGCTGTGCCCGCAAACCATGACTCAGGGTAGCTGTTCTTGCAAAAACGGCCTTCCGGCGCCCTTTTGGGGACATTCGGCTTATTTTAAACAAGAATGGAGTCACCCGACTTATTTTGATAAAAATTAAAATTTTGACATTATTTGGCTATTTTTGCAAAAGGGAGGTTGGACCCGATGAGGGTTGCCTACGTATCTCACATCCGGTGAGAATCAAACCAGCGTAGTTCGGTCAAATAAAACAAACTATTTTTGAGAACAAGACTCTTTTCCGTTGGCAAATACACTATTTCTGAAAACAAGACTCTTTTTTTATATTTTCTTTTTCAGTGACATCTAAAACAAACTATTTTGAAAATAAACTCTTTTTGTTTTTCTTTTCCAATAAAAACACTTTTCTGTTTTTTTTTTCTTTTCATTTTTCTCAAAAATCCAGCATAGTTTCGGCACTATTTGGACATTGGTTTTTCTAAAATAGGTAATTAACTCTCTACACTGCTATTTCTCTCTTTGTCTTTCTTTTCTCAATTTTCCAACATTCAAAAAGCCAGTCAGCATGCGAGTCCGAGACACATAAATGTACACGCAACACGTAAGATGCATCAGGATGGTCTTTTCATTTCAGGTTACCTGTCCTAGACGGACCCAACCCCTGTGTTGAGTCCCCTAAGTCATATGCACGTGATGCAAATAAGCGTTCCTACTAGGGATCCGGCATGAGGTCAAGTTATTCTAGGTTCAAAACCTGGGTATATGTTCTAGACTGTGTACCCAAGCGGACAACTTGAGTCGAGGAGGGGGCTACGTACCGGGAACCAAAAGGCCATCCGGCTTAGTAACTTGTCCGGCCTCTTTCTTACTTTAAGGTATGACACTAACAGAATAGGGAGTCTCCACCAGTGAGCACATCCCCGGAGATGAGAAGAGAAGGGTTTCGTAACAACTCTATATATACAATTCAAATAATATCAAAGCGGTAAAAAGCAATATTTTGTGCATTAGTCCCAAACATGTAATAAAATCAGATAATAAACAAAGCCAAATACAACATTTATTCCAAGCTTGAATTCTCGAACCCTGAACCGAAGTTTTGGGTTCTTGTCCCCAGCAGAGTCGCCAGAGCTGTCACACCCCCTTTTTCTCTACACCCCGCAAGGGCGTAAAGGAGTTTTTCCAAATAAAGGACAATGGAAACGGGATTTATTTATTAAAGATTCAAAGTCGCCACTTGGGAGATTTATGGTGTCCCAAGTCACCGGTTGAATCCCGAATCGAGGAAAATATGACTCTGTTTAACAGTCCGCGAACCAGAAATCCGGGTAAGGAATTCTGTTATCCCGGGAGAAGGTGTTAGGCATTCCCGGGTTCCGTGGTTCTAGCTCGATCGCTCAACTGTCATATTTGGCTTATTTATTCGATTTTAGAACATTTTTTAACCTATGTGCTTTTAA
>NW_017670642.1:474570-523607 GCF_001879085.1 Nicotiana attenuata
TGCACTCTCGTTTTGAATGTCATGCGGACCATGGCAGTGACAGGCAGCCACGGGCAGACTTCACAAGCCGTTGAATGACTCCGACACGTTTGTAGTGAGGGCTCCCCATCGTCTGCCGCCATCAGCATGCAACGTCCACATGTGAAGCTCATGTTGCATCAACCAAGTATAGGCTCGTGGTTCTATCTGCCGGATCGCTTCCATGCGCCTCGTGAATTTGCACTGCTGGTGCTCAGTTGCAGCCATCCACATTAAGTCATGCAAGGCCTTGTCAGGAAATTTCTTCTGGAAATTGGCCTTCAGGTGCCTCACACAGTAACGGTGGTATGCATATGGTTCCTGCCATTCAGGCAAGTGACGTACAGAACTTAAAATACCACAATGCCGATCAGATATTAGACAAATACCTGAACGCTGTTTGACAACGTGCTGCTTCAAGTGGTTCAAGAACTGCGTCCACGTCTCTTCACTTTCGTTGGCACAAATGGCAAAAGCTAGTGGAAATATTTGTCCGTTGGCATCTACTGCAACTGCAATCAAAAGCTTAATATCATACTTTCCATAGACATGAGTACCGTCTATGGAAATTACAGGACGACAATGCACAAAACCATCAATTGCTGGTTTAAATGACCAAAACACATAGTTGAAAATATATTCCGGTCTGTCCGGACTCTGCTCACGCCTCCATTCAACAACAGTACCGGGGTTAAAGTGTTGTAGTGCGGCCATGTACCTGGGCAGATTTGAAAAAGACTTATCCCAGTCGCCATAAATAAGTTCAAAGGCACGTTTGCGACCGAGATATGCCTTTCTTTTGGTTATAGTACAACCATACTCCTGGTGGACGGCTGTAATACACTCTTTACTTGAACCTAATAGACACTTCCAAATATGGAATCAAGACAAGAGAAATCAAGTCCACATCCAAGTTGAAGTGATTCTCATTGAATGTGTCCATTTCACATCTGTGCTCGCTAATAAATTTACCCACTTTCCACAAACCTGATTTCTTCTTTGTGGCACGCAGCATCCAGTGACAACCTATAAACCACCTACGGCATATAGCCTTGTATTTCTCCGTAATTGACTCACTTACTGTCATCTCACGACACTCTCTTATACTGTAGATTTTTACAACCCTAATTAGGCGAGCTTTATCGGGGAAATACATGCCCTTTGTAAGAACAGCTGGTCTGGACTCATCCGACATCGCTGACCGTAATTCATCATCATCCCTTGTGAGGGCATCGACGTTAGGCATGCTTGGCAAATTATCAAGGTAGGGAATATTTCGCTCATGAAATGGCACGTGGGACTTGTACACTCTTGGTCTAGCGGGAGGTGGAGGAACATGCTCCCTGGTCAGCTCAGGTTCAACATTCAATTCCTCCTCCTCATCATCACCCTCATCATGGAAGGGTGTGTCATCCCCAGACTCATCCGCATTGTTGTCATAATCACTATCATCCTCCTGACTCTGCGCATCTGCCAAATCACGAGTAAAAACGTCGTCTATGGGCAACTGTGTGAGGTCAGGAGCTTCAAGAAGCTCGTTTTCACTGCACAAAAAGAACAAAAACATAAGTTACCCAATACTCAGGAAAAATACTTTAGATATAGCTATATCACTTTACTTACAAATCGTATTGTCTTGACGTTTCATGATGGATATTTTCATGTTGGTGATGACTCCCAGATGGACCACCGTGGTCCAATACTCCAGACCTACGCATATTCCAACTAGGGGCGGGGTTATAACTTATAAAATTCAAATCTGGTCGGTACCCCCTATAAAAAATATGAGTGTTAATACAAATTCAATTAAAACATGGGAAAAAAAACATCGCTAAAGCGTAGTAAAATTGAAGTTTACCAGTCGTCTTGTTGATTATATAAAGTGAAAAAATTATTTTGTGGCTGCTCATTCGCCGGTGGTGACAAGTTTAAATCAAGGCAAGCTCTTTCATCAGCAATCTGTCCGGCAAAAACTGCTCCAGAATAACCACCCGATGACTGGGGGTTATCCCTGCTATGCACGCCCTCATTACTGGGAAGCCTTGGCGTACATTTCCAATAATTTTATTACAATAAATTTCCTGTATTCATCCAGAATCCGCAAAAAATCTCTAAGAGTTTCATCATCCTCGATGTTAAACTCAGAATAATAAGCAAATCCCTGCGGAGTCACTGAATAAGAAAATCTACCGGTTACTTTAAGGCTAACCGAACGCCTCCGCTCACTCATTTTTTTACGTAACAACGATACCAATGTATCGTACTCCATATTAAGCGGCAATTTAACATGACACTGTGGAGGTGAGCTATACCTCACAGAGTTATTCTCCACCACAACCTCACCCCCCCCCCCCCCAATACAGTGAAACCCTTATTTTTGGCACTTCAGACATTGTAAAAAAATGATTGATAAGGAGAAGAGAGAATAATGAATGTATGTTTGAAGTTTAAGTATTGATGAATTTTTATAAAATTGAAACGCCTATAAATAAGGCAAGTCTGAGCTTGGGGTGTAGAATTTTTCAAAGTAATTCGCAGTATTATACTGCGTTTTATGTATTTGAATTATTGTTATGTCAGTTAATTATTATTGGTGGGGCCCAAAAATCAGTAAAATCAGTCTAATTCGTAGTATCATACTGCGAACTAATGCAATTCGCAGTATAATACTGCGAAACGCTATTTCAAAAATGAACTGGGCCCATCTCAAGCAATTCTCAGTATAATACTGCGAATTGCATAAAAAAAAATATTTTTTTTGATAATTCGCAATATAATACTGCGAATTACCTATTAATGTAACTTTTTTTAAAAAACATTAGAAAAGTGCTTTTTGTACAAAAAAGCATCATTTAAGTTTCGGACTATGCTGGGTTAGGGGTAGGGTTGCTGCTATATGCTCAAGGTTGAAGAAGATGAAGATCGTGGGGTCTTTATGGCTTTGGTTCGCTGGTTTTTCCAGAAGAAGAAGATCGACGATGGGGTGTGGTTCTATTCTTTTTTGTTCTTGTCGCTGATCTCATAGGGTCTTCCTCCATCTTCAGCTCATTGTAGGCGTTAGTATATGTAGAGTCTAGGTTTAGGTTATCATTTTTTGTGTATTTGCCAATTAGTCCCTAGGTCCTTTTGTGTTAAGTCCTTAGGGTCTTTTTATTTATTTTTTGTCCTAAAGAAAAGTCTAGAAAGGTCCCCTAGACTACACAATGCCTTTAAAACAAGATAGAAATACTACATCATGCCAAAATTAATCCTAATTAACTAAACTAAACATTAGACTATGTTTGTATTTTCAAAATTATATAAAGATAAAAATAAGGTACTATTTTTTTTGTATATTTTTTTTCAAATTTATGAAAAATATATAAACTAAAATATTTTTTTGTAATTTTCAGTTTTCTTGTAATAAAATAAAGTAAAAGAGTCAAAATGAGTTGAAATAGCTATATTAGGCCTAAATTAAATATTTACATGCTAAATATAAAAATCTTGGGGAGGGTCAAAAATCACATGTCTACACCTACACTCCGTCGCCTTTCTCAAGTACTACAATTGCAGCTCATATTTCTCTTTAACAACAGATACCATTTCCCAGCTGTAGAGCAAATCAACAACATTATGGATTCAGAGTCACTACATGGTTCTATTATCTATTTATCTTCTCCACCTTTGGCAGAACCAATTACGGCTTCGATATCTTCTCCCTCAAATCTCCCTTTTCTTTCCTTGATTCTCCACTCCATAGTACCCAATATCCCATTGAGCACGGCCTTACCGATGGTTCCTCCGTTAATTTTAACGGCCAGTTCGTTGACGAAGATGAGACTCTTATCTTTGTTTCCGAAAGATCAGGCTTATTCTTCTTGTATTTGATGAATATTTATGAAAAGTAATACTCCTGTACTAGTACAAGAGTATACAGTTGGAACTTGGAAGTTAGAAGGTGTCGGGTAAATAGTTTGGGCCCCATGGGTAGGAGTAGTAAATAGTTTGGTCTGGGCATTAAAGGGTAAATAGTTTAGAATTAATGGGTATAAAGTGAGATTTTCTCAATATATAAGGCAAAATCTATTTTTTTTATCTATATATTATGTTTTGAATCCCCTTGACCACAACCCAAAAGCATAGCTCAGTGGTCAAGGGGGTTCAAACCCTTTGTGACGTCATTGATTCAATTTTCACTAGCTACTACAATCTCTTCTAGTTTTTTAACTTTTTTCTTTTTTGAACCCCCTTAGTGAAAATCTTACCTCCGCCACTGGAGCTAGCTATATAAATCTTTACCGACCATCGCTCTATTTAAGTTCATCTAAATCTAATATTATGAATTATTTCCTCTGTCCCAATTTATGTAAAATTGTTTGGATTTCGAGAGTCAAACGAATTCTTCTTTGACTGTAATTTTTTATATGTCTTTTATATATTTTAAATTATTAATTATAGTGACTTACAGTACTTTTTATATAGTTTCCAAATATGTAAATTTTATCTCGAAAAATTAAAAGATTCCATCTCCAAATGCATGTGATCAATATTAAAAAGTTTAAATCTCGAAAAGCGAAAAGTATCATATAAATTGGGACAACGGAAATACAAAATATACATAAAAGAACTCTAAAAAATTTACAAGGGTAAAATTTAAATTGTAGGAAGTTCTGACCTTCTTGTTGATGAAGTCAACCAAGAACCTAGCCTTAGCTCTCTGGTGAGGTTCAGAGGGCAATAAGGGAAAACTCTGATTCCAGAATTCATCAATATACTGAATAATGATATCTGATTCACAAACCGGTTTACCATTATGAACAAGAACTGGCACCTTATGATGAACCGGGTTTATTTTCAAAAGCAAAGGACTTTTATTGGGCAATTCCTCGAATTTGTGGGTGTAACTGATTCCCTTTTCAGCAAGTGTGATTCGTGCCCTTGTTCCGAACGGACTAGGCCAGTAATCTAAAAGGATCACTTCTTCTGCCATGTCTCTTAGAAAGTTAGAGATACGGTGGTATAGTACTAAATTTCTTGTAATAGAAGACTTTGTAACACCACTAATCATATGGTGCAGCGGATGAGGCTGCTCTCTTGTTCGAGATTTGGGTATAAAAAAATTCTTGGTAAGGAGCGGTTCCCCCTGAAGATGCGGTCCTGCGCGGAATGAATCTGAATGTAATCGGACTTTAATGCGGTTACTGGACATCAAATGGGAAACTAAAAAAAAAAGACTTTGTAAAAAGATAGAAATTAAAAATATAGCTGAATTGTTGTGAAGACATGAGACTCTGGTTCTTTTGTGGTGTCAAAAGTCAATAAACATCATTGTCTATCAAGAGGGAAGAGACTTATCATTTAATTGAGAGAGATAGGGACAAGGAGATTCCCTTTGAAGTTTTCACTACGTTAGGCGTTTGAAGATGATTTGGTAGATATTAGAAAAAAATAGCATTTGAAGTTTAATCGAAAAAGTAGAAATTGAAGTTGTATTTGGACATGAAAATATTCTTAGAATTTTGTGATTGCAACGTCCTAAAACATATTTTTTAAATTTGAGATTCGATATATAAAAGTTGAAGTGAAAATGATGAGCCACTTTGATAAATAAACACATATTTGAATGTATCTGCTTCTTATTTTAAATTTTTGAAACAAGATCTACGGACAAACTTGATTGCATTTCATTTATTTATTTATTTATTTATTTGTTTTTTTGTGTGTAGGATTAGCTGGAATTCTTTGTCTAATTGTACAATTCGTCAGTTCTTTGGTAGAGGCTTCATAGACATTGTTAGTTCAAATCTTGTTTGTTGTATATTGTATGTTTGACGAGATGTGAAATTAAAAAAGAAAATACGACTTTTGACACATATTTAAAATATATTATGGGATCTTGTAGTATTAAATTTATCATAATATTTTTATGGCCATAAGAATATGTCATTAAGCGTAAAAATAAGTTTATGTTAATTTTTAAATGTATAAACATGTCATTTTATTAGAACATATTTCAAAAGAAAAGTCCTATATATATATACGATACTACAATATTTAAGACCTCCAGCCATCCCTGAAAAGCGTGGACTAAGATGCCAAGAAGTGTGGTATTAGATCAAAGGCAACACTTTACAACTTTAGGCTACGCTTTTAGGGGTGGCCTAAAGTACTGTAACCTTTGACTTATGGCCACGCTTTTTACGTATTGCCATAGGAGCCACGCTTCAAAAGTGTGGCCGATGCACTAAAAAAGCTACGCTTTATATTTCGGGATAATTTCACATAAATGCAACTCACACACCTGACTTGCAACATAATAGCCTAGATACCACTTTGCAAATCTATAGCCCAAAAAATAATAGGCTAATTCCCGAAAGACAACTTATTTTGCTCCCTCTGTATACAACCAGTTGTTTTCATTCTGCTGATTTCCTTTGATTATTAAGCATTTGATAAAAAAATACAAATCAGCCACAACGCAACTCAAAAATCCTGAATAATACATATTATCTGAAGGTAAGAAAATTCAAACACTTTTATGTGCAATTGCTGAAGCAATCCAACAGGATAAAAGAAAAATAAAAACTTGGTAAATGAATTGTAGAATCCCTCCAACGCTCATACAACACATTACACGAAAAAGAATAAGAGAAGGAAGTGTCAAACTTCTGTAGAGGCCTCTTACACACTAACAATGTATATACATCCTTATAAACTGAAAAAATATATAATTATACAATATTATACACAAATATACACATTTATACACAATTATACAATACTGTATAACTTTGTATAAACATGTATAATAGTGTATAAGAGGTGTTTGTATATCCATATACACAATTATACACTAGTATACAATGTTGATACAAACTGCTACATAGTTATGATTTTTATCCAAACCCAATTTCAGATTCGAGACTTGAAGGTCATAATAATAATGACCAGAACTTCAAACCTCAAAATCTTCCAACATTAGTGGTTATTTTTTGGTGCAAATCAAGTTTGAGAGTTATTTATTTTCAGATCTGTGTGTATTTTCATGTTTCTTTCAAAAATCTTCTTCATTCTTCTACTTGCCACCATGGACGACGGAGTCTTTCTTCGAGCCTTCTTCGAGCCATTAATGGCAGAACTGCGTGGGGGGTAGAGGAGGGGGAATAAAGGAGGCTAGGTTAAGAGAGGATGAGGATCTATGTGGGTTACAAAGAAAGAAGTGAGAGGCGGTGAGAGAGAGAAGGGAATGAAGAAAGAAGAAAATAATAAAAACCCTAAAAGTATGTCTTTAATTGTGGGCTAAAGGCTGAAAAGTTTTTTTCAAGTTATGTACAACATGGGCTAAATAGGGTAAGAGCTTCAAATGTGGGCCATTTTCGGTTGGGCTATTAGGCCAAGTGACATGGGCTGTAATTCTTTCTTATATTTCCTCTATAGCCACACTTTTATGACGTAAAGCTACAATTTTGAAGCGTGGTCTTTGCTGCGTTATAGGCCACGCTTTTAGAGCGTGGCTTCTAAAGCAACAGTGATCAAGCATAGCGTCAAATTTCCAGTCCCTATGGCCACATTTTCTAAGCATGGCAATTGTCTATGCTATGAAATAATTTTTAAAATATTTATATTAGCCACAATTGTGTTGTTAAGAAATTATTTTTGCCTACATTAAACTATGTATTCACATTTATTTCAAGTATATACATTATGGTCTCAAGCATCAAATTAAATAATAAGTAACAAAATAAAAATAATTCAAATGCATATACTTGAAGTAAACTTCAACAAAAAATATAATTTGCATAGTACTATACCCATACTAGTACTATACCCATATTAATAAAGCACTACTACTTCAAGAAGTTCATTAGCAATGAACTCTACAAAACCGAATGTATTTTCAACAATAAATTTCACAATTGTTCAAAAAATCTTTATCATTTGCGTCAATAGGTCAAATTGATTTGTAGCCACCATTTCCAATTGCATCATCCGTATTTTCCTACACATTCAAAATAAAATTAAAAATCAGAAAAAACCTATATATAGTATGCATTGGTTATAGCAACATGTCTTACTAATTATTAATGAGGTTTATTTTACTACTAATACATAACTAAGTCAAACACAAAAAAAGAGGTGCAAGCCAAGGAGAAGCAAAAACGTGAATCAATAACCCGCTTACATCCCAATAAACTTTGCCTAGATTGATAACCTACAAAGTCGATATCAGCACATGCATAATAATAGTCAAATTTGAAAAAAAACAAGGTTTCAACGTATCCTACACTTGAAAGAGGTCAAAGAATATTCCAATTCCCTTCGATTGTAGGTTTAGTACTTTATGTAAGGGCATATTATACCAATTATATTCGTGAAACTTATTTTCCTTCCATTCATTCATAACTCCGGTTATTATGTAACAAAATCATCTAAAGCAAATTGTTTAGAAAAGCATGGTCTTGTAAGTCAAGCTGAGGTATTTTTTGGGAGTGAAATATAAATACCTTTTCAAGACTCAGAGCATGAGTTGAGCCAAAAGAATGTGGTAGATTTTGGCCTCTCATACCTCGTGCACGACTTGCATCAACAGGTGAAAGAAGATTAGATCCGGCACACCCTGGTATATCATGAATATTTAGTCCAGGGTTATTTTGTACCAATTGAACAAATAAATATCGTATTTCTACTCTCTATCCTTTCCTTCATTTCTTCCTTCAAAGAAGTTATTTCACTAGCATGCTTTTGTTGAAGCTTGCTTTACTCATCTTTTTACAGAGAGTTTATTGTACCATAGCAACTAACCCGACCAGGCTGCTTCTTTCCAAACACAACCTTAAATGCATCATTTGTTGTTTCTCCGAAACTTTGACGATTCTGAAGTTCAGACTATCAAAAAGAAATATTAATGAATATCACTTAGTAGATATGCCATAGAAAGTAAAAAATGATAACATTTGAATACAGAAATGTATCAGCTATGCCGAATATTGTGTAGAAATACAGTTGAAAAATGCAAAAATCCAAAATTGCAGTGCAAAAATATAGAAGCACATCGCATATTGTGTTATTGTGCTTAATAGAACAAGTATTGTTTCAACTGAACCTTTTAGAATGTAATACATATATTGATTAGAGAAGTGGAAATCAATCTCCTTGGTACCAGGTGACAGATTTTCAGCCCCTCTGTGATTTGAAATTACCATTACATAACAGAATTCTCATAATGTATTGCTTAGTTAGTTCACTGCTTGTTACTTATTTTCATATCACTTATTTTGCTTTTCTTGAATCCGTATGTAGCGAGTCCATGCATTATAACTTCTAGTGGCTTTGTTGTTTCAGCAGCTGAAAGTTTGGGGACCGACCTATAAATGGTAACAGACATAACAACTTTAAGGAGTTTTTAGTATTATAGTATGACATATTTGTGGTATAGAGGGAGTAAGTTCACTTGGACTGACAAAAGGAAGAAACACGAACTAACCTAATCCTTGAAAGATTGAATCGATGTCTTGCCAGCTATATTAATATAACTCATCTATCAAGAAGCTCCTCCTATCATTGCCCCATGCTGGTTACTCAAACAAGTAAAATACCAAGGAAACATAATATATATAAGATTGAATCTATGTGGTTAAATCCCCTAATCTTTAAAAACTTCATTAAAGAAACTTGGCAAGTGAAAGCATGATATGACTACTACAATCAAGATTTTTACTACTAAAGTATCTAGATGGAATTCTTAATCAACCTAGAAAAAAGTCTTCTAAATGAATACAATGGTTTCTTAAGAGGACGAATAGGACATGTGGAAACTCAAGTGTAGAATTGAGCGTTTGAACTATGGTGATGCTAACACACACTTCTTTATATTTATGAGTACAAGTACCAAAAATAGAAAAATCTTGATAATACCAGTAGATGACAGCCTAGTCATGCTATGAAACTTAACTTCTTCCTCCTGGTAAAATCTTTTTTCTTCTTCCACCTGATAAATATAGATAATTTTCAGACATGACCAACTTCAACTCAGTTCTGTACAAATCTACACATGTGAATTGTGACCTCCACCTTCTAAGTGACCATCCAAAATAGCAGGAATTCTCTATCTTAAACACAAAATTCACATGTAGGTGTCATATGTGGAAGGGTAAAAATTAGCTGAAGTAATACTTACTTTGTCAAGCACTAAATCACGTGGTGAAAATTATCTAAAATATATTTTGACCAGAGCTGATCAACTCTTTCTTGGCAACTTCACAGCCAACTTTCAGTAGCACATAAATAAATCTCACAATTTACAATTTTAAAGAATATTGATAAGAATACAAAGATAAAGGCTGACATGAGATTTCAACTTAATAGTTTATCAAAGATGCAAAGATAATTGGACATATATGCTATGATTTTCTACTCAACTTCTATTTCACATACTAAAAGCTGATAAGAGAAGATCATATTGCTGGAAGTATATAACTTTACATTCAAATATAAAACGATCAAATTGTAGAACAATTGAAAGATTAGCTCATTGAAATAGTATAATTTCTTAGTTTAATTGTACACCCTTAGTTGTATAAGTAAAAAAAAAATATCTCATGATGCGTCTTCAAAATCAAACTCATCTTCTGGTATCAAGGAAAATTGATTAATAGTCAAGCACATAGAAGAGAAAAGCTCATAGAAACAGAAATACCTCTACGAAATTTTATATTAAAAATTTAATACTTCTATCAAGTGATTGCAAATCAGAACAAACCAAAACCAGAACTAAGGAAATAGAATTTTATACTCACATATTAACTCGCAAACGAGAATTCTGGTCAAATGATTTGTGTGTGACTAATTAGAGGAGTTGCTACAGAGTATCGAGAAGAAATAATAAGCATAAAAAGTGTAAATAACATAAGAAATTCAGCGTCAAGCTATTGTCCAAACATTTTTAATCATGTTAACAAAGTAATTCAAACATATGTAGTTTTGATTACAAGATAAAAACCTAAGAATTGGGGAAGAAGAATGATTCACAAACAACTATGCTTATAAGTATTAACTAGGAGTTCAATACCGAGATATGAAAAGTTTAATACTAGAAACCACGTGCTAAATAAAGCTTAATAGCATAAATCAAAAGTTGTATAACTAATACTAAATTTTAAACCCAGATAAGAATATTTGTTTCCTTCAAACCAAACAATTCCTAAAACTTTAATATTCCTAATTTCTCAGTAGATGAAAAATTATATGGTATAATCTCTGTTATCTAGTCCTTGTAGTCTTGGCTATTATGCCTAACACCATGCCACATTTAAGGCTAATTAAATATGCTCAGAGATAATTATGAGTACCTTACACATTGTAGGTTAATTAAATTGCCTAAGCATAAGGCTAACTAAATTGTCTGATAGCTAGACAAACCTGACACATTGTAGGTTTAGTCATTTTAAGAGATTCAATCAATTGCCATCCTAAAATTTACTTTACGAAGGAAGGCGACAAAATTATAAGCATGTGAAAATAAAAAACAGAGTTATCTGAATTACGGAATGAAGAGAAGACTATCTACCTTAAGTACCTCTTTACATCTAGTGACAATGTAGGCGCTTCATCTACTGAGACATCACCACCACACGGCGAAATATTATATGAAAAGAAACATAGTACACGACTCTAATAGTTGGCAACGGTGGAAAGGAAGAAAAAGGAACTCATAAAACAAAAACACATGAATCACCAATTAGAGAATATGAGTCAAACTTGGTTTTGCTCTATTTATCATTATTTCCAACTTATCAATGCAGAACTTCACTGAAACGGGTGAGGATGATATGACAAGCACTTTATCCAAAAAATTGAACCATAATTTCTAACTTGCTGTTAATCATTTCTGATTATTTGGTGACGATGAAATACAAGTAGTCAATCTCTTTATCATAACCAATGACTTGACATAAATAGAGTCTTCAAAGAATTTTCCAGTTGGAAACTAAGGAAAGCTTTAATAGTTGATATTCTTCTTATATCCGATTTTCACTAGGTCATAGAACTTACAATTTGAAAGTCGTCTTCGACCTTTTAGTTTAAATCCTTTCAAGACTAAGGTGAGAATTCAGATCTAACATGCATATATGGCAATAAATCTACATGCAATAAATTTAATGTGACCTTTTGAAGAAACCGCAGAGAGAAGCGAACAACCCTACAACTTGAGAGTAGAATCAATAGATATGTGTCTGTAAGGTGTAGAAATTTCAGATGGTAAAGAAACCCTAAACTGGAGATCGAGGAGGAAACTCTTTTGCCTTTTTGGAGTTGGAGGGAAATACTTTACTAAAAGCGGGCAATATATGGAGGGAATACTTTTTTTGCTGAAAATTTTGTGGACAACTTTAGAGTGCACTTATAAAGTGTTGCTTTTAATATTAAACAAATAGCACGCTTGAAAGAGTAGCCATAAATATAAACAAGTGTTGCTAATTATTTTAAGATTTGGTTACATCTGTAAAGTGTAGTCTATACTTCCTAAGGGCACACTTTTCGAGTGTTGTTAAATTATTCGTAGCCAAAAGCTATAAACAAAGGCCACCCTTATAAAGCGTGCTCATAGATAGTTTTGGCCACGTTTTTCAAGCGTGGGATAAAACAACCTCTCTACCTGCATTAGGTAGGGGTAAGGTCTGCGTACAAACTACCCTCCCCAGACCCCACCTGTTGGGATCAAACTGGGTTTGTTATTGTTGTTGTTGTTTTCAAGCGTAGGATAAAACCGGTATAGCCTTAGGCCAAATTTGTTGTAGTGTATATGATCTAGTTTCATCAACAACAATGACTACTATTGAAGCGATAAGCTTAATTCTGTTTTGGCAATATGAAAATCGTTAATTGACACTCAACTTTGTATTACGAACATCTCACATTTTATTTAAATACTAGATGAGGAAAGGCCCGTATATGGGCCCAACATTGCAATTTTATTAAAATTATTATTTGTTGGTGTTTAGTTAATTAACTTTTGAGGTTTAACAAGCTATATTTTTTAAAATTACTTTTGATTATCAAAGTATTTAGTTTGAAATCGTCTTCAAATAGTATGGATAGATGAAAATCATTTAATTTTTATTTTCAAATTGCTTTAAGATAGTGTGGTTAAATATAAACATCTTGTAAATATCGATACTTCTTTTTGTTGTTGTATTATTTAAAAATTAATTTTATTTTCTCTATGAAAACTTCTATTTGAATAAAACAAAATTAATAATTTTCCAAAATGAGAAAAAGAGTGTAAATGAGCATTTGCACTCCACAAACAGTCTAATCAACACATGCATAGTGTATTTAAAGGAGAGTTGTGGCTAGAAGAATGTGGGGTCCACGTCTATTTTGCATTTAAGAAATGACATATATGCTCTTGGTCAACCATCTTTCCTTTTTTATATAATAGAAATGTCAAATATTAATTTTTTGGTGCAATTATGTCAAATTTAATGAAATTCCTCTTTAATTCCTTCTTTTCATTTTGAGTTTCGATTTGTATTTAGTTTATGTTTCTTATTTTTCAACCACTCACCGTAAAAACAAAAATAAAAACCACTTACCTTCTTTTTTTTTTTTAAATGATGATGGTGTTCTAATTAGCTTGGCTCATTTCGATTATGGGAGGTTAGTTACCTTTTATCAGAGCTTCTGAATGCAGGTTTCTAATGGAGCAGTTGGGTAACCCTCATACGTCATAGCTCCAGGGAGCAGAATCAAGTAGCGGACCTCCTCGCAAAGAAAGGAGCTAGAAAGAAAGTTTTTGACAAGACCCAACTTTTGGTAGTTCCTTCGGTGTTTGCAAATAATGCAATATGGCCAGACATCTTAGGAACTATTTTTCTAAGGAAAATTAATGTTTTGTAATAGTGATACATTGGTAGACGTTGACGAAAATCAACAGGGGACATCGTCCTCCCCATATATTGATGTAATTTTGTGTGTATATATATAAGTATCCAATTAACCAAAAAAAAAAAGCTTCTAATCTCCATGTGCGCTCCAACTTGCCATCTTTTTTTTTTAATGCCGGTGATGTTTGGATTCGTGCGTACCTTGATTATATTTTGGCAGAATACATAGACAGACATTTAAACTATCAAAGAAAGTTCACTTGAACACTTCAACAAAGTCATCTTCCACCGAAACACTTTTACTATACTTTTGCTGCACCAGTTTAACACGTCCGACCTGAGCTTATAAAAAAAATTCACGCGTTTGATTACGCACTTCCAGCATGGATAATCTAACCAATTAAAAATTGACACATTTTTTACAATGACACAGAGATTATTTTACCGGCTAAAACCAAACTTAATTACCCTATTCCTAATTATAACCCTCTTTACACATTCCTAAAAAAACAAACGACCAATAAAAGCCCTTAGTCCCAAATTCGATTCTAGTAAAATCCGCCCAAAGCGATGCAGGTTCATTGATTTTGCTTCGTTTTCGTTCGATATTGAGTGGTAATTAGTGCCATGGGTAAATATCTGTTCGATTTGTTTGATTTTGTCCAAATATGTACTTGAAAAACGATCATCAGTATATTGCCGGCGCTGACTTGTTGAAGTGCTGCTTGATTTCAAAATTAAAGTGCTGAAAAGGTAGGTCTTTTTAGTGTTTGTATTGTAGTCATTTTAGTGGTGGGCTTCTGTGGGAGTTGGGACTGATTTGGGACCATAATTAGGATTTTTTTTTAAAAAAATTTGGGAATATTAAAATAGTGATGTCAGACTTTAGTGCTGTTAATTTTCACCATGGTGGTAACTTTACCCTTGACCATGACCCGAAATATGTGGGGGAACAGGATGTGTTAATAGCTGATATTGATAAACACCACTTTTCTATTCCAGAACTATTATATTACACTAAAAAAATGGGATATGCTATAGTGGGTGGCTTCTATTACCAAGACTCGAAAACTAAGAATTTTGTCTATATGGATAGTGATGCACAATTATTGAATATTGTGTCTAACCTTGAAAATGAAGACGAGTTACATTTGTATATTCAACATATTGTTCTAGACCCTGAGGTAGTGGATGATGTCGCACCTACTAGACTTATTGGTGGTCCAGAAGTAGGTTTAAGTGAAGTGAATGGTGCATCTCGCAAACAAACACAGAAGAGAGGGAAGAGGTTGCTGCTGAAACTGAAGTTAGGGAAAATGTTGTTGATGAAAGTGAAGTGAAGGAAGAGGTTGCTGCTGAAACAGAAGAGAGGGAAGAGGTTGCTGCTGAAAGTGAAGTGAGGGAAAATGTTGTTGATGAAAGTGAAGTGATGGAAGATGTTGCTGCTGAAACTGAAGTAAGGGAAGAGGTTGATGCTGAAACTAAAGTAAGGGAAGATGATGTTACAGACCTTGATGGTGCTATTTCAGATCTGGACAGTAGTAGTGACTCAGAGTTTGATGTTGTACCAGAAGAAGATGATAGTGATGCTGATGAAGAGTTGATAGCTGTTAGGAATGAAAAGAGAACCAAGCTAAAGGCTAGTAGAAGGAAAAAACCAACTGTTCATGTAGAAGTACCTCTAGGAGAAGGAAAAATAGATAGAGGCTTTGAAGACATTGGCAAGAACAAGGCAGCCAAATATGCTGGTAAATTAGGGGGGATGAGGACTATGTTGATAGTTTTGATATAGGAAGTGATGATTCTGATGATGAGCTAGATGTGGAAGCTGAAATTGGTATTGATTTGCCAAGTAGAAGGAAGAGTACAAAGTACAAAGAGTATTTGTGTAGAGCTTTTTTCCTTGAACACTCCAAATGTGATATTGTAGAAAATAATATGTGTGAGACCTTTAATTCTTGGATATTAGCACCTAGGCATAAGTCTATTATTACCATGTCAGAGGATATTATACATAAAGTAGTTAGAAAACATGTTGATATGATAAAGTTTGCAGAAACTTGGATTACAGACATTTCTCCCATGGCAAGAGTGATTCTAGAAGAAAATAAGGAGTTGTCTAGAAAATGCAAAGTTTTGTGGTTTGGAACTGATGGGTCTGAGCTTGATGAGTATGAATACATATACATAGTAAACTTGAGGAGAAGAACATGTACTTGTAGATCCTAGTAGTTAAGAGGGATCTCTTGTGCACATGCAATATGTGCAATCTATCACCAAGAAAAAGAACCATACAATTATGTGGATCACTGGTATAGAAAGGAGACATTTCTCAAGGCATACCAATACTTTCTTGAACTAATCCCCAATATGAAGATGTGGTCTGATACTAATAACATGGTAATTGAGCCTCCTGCACCAAAGCTAATGCCAGGCAGGCCCCAAAAGAAAAGAAGAAAGGCCAAGAATGAGCATAATAAATAGAAGCATGGCGAGCTCTCTAAGCAAGGAGTTAAGATGACATGTTCAAAATGTCATCAAGCAGACCATAACAAGTCTACATGCCAATCAAGGGTATGTTGTAATATTTTTCACCTTTTTATTCACTTAAAATGCCAACTTATATATGTACTTTCTGGAATTTTTAGGGTGGAATGGGAGAGTCTACTCAAGCAACTCAACAAAGCCAAGGAAGTCAAGCAACTCAAGAATCTACAGCAACTAATAGGGGCAATGGCAGAGGAAGGGGAAACAGTGCTAATACAAGCATGACCAGTGGCAGAGGAAGGGGAAACAACACTAGTTTTGGCAGGGGTGCATTTCCAAATGCACCTCCACCAACTGCTCCTAGAAAACTTACTGTTGGGATTAAAAGAATAAGAGGAAGAGGTGCTAAATCTGCAAAACCATCTGATGGACATAAGAGGTCAAGAAATGTTGGTTTTGGAATGTTACACCAACCATACAATTGGAATGACTATCATTAATGTAAGGACTGTCTATTCACAACTTCAATTTGTTATTACTACCATTTGTTAAAACTGATCTATGTGCTTTTTATGTCAATTTCAGCCAGGTAGTTCGGGTGAATGAGTTGTATCATATGGGACTAAGGTTGTAAAGGATACCAGTGCAGTCAGGGGCGGATCTAGTGTTATGGATACGGGTTCAATTGAACCCATAACTTTCGGCAGAACCCGGAAATATACTGGGCAAAATTACTGAAATATGGTCATATATTAGTGTTTGAACCCAGAGACTAAATTAGGCTATGGGTTCAGTGGTAAAAGTGCTGGGCAGAGCGCTGCTTATTACAGCGAGGACTGGAGTTCGAATCTCTGTGTATACGTTTTTTATTGCATTTTTATTTAAGTTACTGCTTGACTTCTTTGTTACTTTTGGACTTCTTTTGTCCCTTCCCATTTAAAGAGGCCCGTTTCGTATCCTTAAAAGATGAGGACCCACCTAATTAATATTATTCTTTATTGTGTACTTCTTGTGGGGCTTTTTAATAATTATAAAAAGTTGAGGCTTCTTTCTTATTTTCTTGGTCTTCACAAAGCTTTAAGAGATCAAAAAGTTTCACTTTTCAGAAGATTCTTCTTTCCCAAAATTTTAAAGTTAGGGTTTCAAAAGAATCAAAGCAAAGGCTCTTCTTCTTGGACATAAACTGCAATCAATTCTCTTTCTTTTGCTTGTATGACTCTATTGCTCTTTCTCAATAATAATACAATATTTATTAATTATAAGTTAAAGGATCCGCCCCTGTTCTTGGTTCTTGCATTTTGGTTCCTTATAAGAAATTGGTACCTGAGGCTACTGCAGAGTTTGAGAAGTGGATGTTTCTCTTAAGTTAAAGTATAGTCACTTAGTCAGATAAGCAGTTCTGTCATTTTTGGGGTGACTATATGAGCTCTGTATGACTGTATCGAGGAAAGAACAAGAAGGAAAAAAAATAGGCATATCAATGATTATGTGTGCCAAATTCAATAATACGCCGACAACCAAGTTCGTTAATAGATCTTGAACACCCATTCTTGATTCTTGAATATTTGAAAAGTAACCCTTTTGAGTTTTGTCATTAAGTTCCATGTCTAGCAATTATTTACGTTTGTTTGGATAATTAGTTAGCTCCTTCCATTCATTCTAACAAGATTAAAGTACCTCTGCTGGAGTGTAATTTGTTTTTTGTGTTTTTGTAGGATCTTTTTAGTGAGAGTGGATATGATTACAAAAATTTTTAAGGCTATTCCAACTCCTCAAACTTCTGGTTCTGGTTCTAGTCCTCCTACACCGAGTTCTTCTCCAAGTCCAACTATTCATGACAATATCAATCCTTCGGCAGGATTAAACAAAGAAAAAATATTGAATTTGAATCTTGAACCTGATCCTGCAGAAAGAAAGCAAATTTCAGAGTATCCTCCGAATTTACGTGATCGAGTAAGGGGACATTATATTCAACAAGGGCCTTGTCAACCTTGTAATTGTAGCTTTCCAAAAAGAGATTTTGGTGGATTTATGCGTCAATTTAATCTTGCATGGTTTAAAACTTCATACTCTGGATGGTTAGAATATAGTGTTAAAGTTGATGCATCATTTTGCTTATGTTGTTACTTGTTTAAAAATGAGCATGGAGGACATGGAAAAGTTGGGAATTCTTTCACAAAGAGTGGTTTTAGAGCTTGGAATAAAGCTATAGAAAGGTTTAACACACATATTGGAGAGGTGAATAGTCTTCACAATTGGTGTTTTAAGATGATGAGAGATTTAATTAATCAAGAACAATCAATTCTAACCTCTTTTGACAAGCAGTCTGAAAAAATTAAAAGCGATTATCGAGTTCGGTTGAATGCTTCGATTGATGTGGCAAGATTTCTTTTAAAACAAGGAATGTCACGATGAAGGCGAAACTTCTACTAAAAGAGGAAACTTTGTAGAACTCTTACAATGGTATGCAGATAGGGATGATGAAGTGAAAAAAATTGTGCTACAAAGTGCTCTACAAAATAACATGATGATTGCTCCAAATATCCAAAAAGAGATCGTGAATTCTTGTGCGAAAGAAATAATGAAAGCAATAGTTGAAGATTTGAATGGAGATTATTTTGGAATTTTGGTTGATGAATCTAAGGACGTCTCTCATAAGGAACAAATGGCTCTTGTTCTGCGGTATGTCAACAAAGAGGGCAAACTTATTGAGCGATTCCTTAGTATTGTTCATGTTAAAAAAACAACTTCATCGTCATTGCAAAAAGCAATCTATGATTTGCTTTTAGAGCACTCATTAAGTCCATCTCAAATACGGGGACAAGGTTATGATGGAGCTAGTAACATGCAAGGAGAAATCAATGGTCTTAAAGCTTTAATTCTGAAAGATAATCCTTCAGCATATTGTATACATTGCTTTGCCCATCAATTGCAATTGACTCTTGTAGCCGTTGCAAAAAAATATTATGATGTAGATCAAATCATTTGTAATTGCCATATTCAAATCATTTGTAATTGCCAATAATTTTAACATCAAGTGCATCATATGCACAAACTCAAAAGATCTTTCGCCAAGAGGCAATTGCAAGGGATGAGAGAATCTAAATGGGAATCTTTGATAAATGATGCCTCTTCATTTTGTGCCAAGCATGATATTGTGATCCCTGAAATGGATAAGAACTATCATCTTGGAAAGTCAAAGCATAGGAGTTCAAGTGTTACATATTCTCATCATTTGCGTGTCGAAGTTTTTAATACTGTTATTGATTGCAACTTTCAGAGCTTAACTGTCGTTTTGATGCGGTGAATAGTAATCTACTTCTTGGTATGGTTAGTTTGAGTCCGGATGATTCTTTTGCAAATTATGATAAAGAAAGAATTATGAAACTTGCTACACTTTATCCTCATGAGTTTAGTGGTTCAAAGCTTGAAGATCTCAGTTACGAGCTTGACAACTATATTCTCTTTGTGAAAGAAGACAACGATTTCTCTAACTTGAAAGGACTTGGAGATCTTTCAGAAACACTAGTTGAAACAGATTTGTACAAGACTTGGAGACTTGTTTTTTTTGCTTGTGAAGTTAAGTCTGATATTGCCTGTCGCTACTGCAACGGTAGAAAGAGCTTTTTCTTCGATGAAGTACATCAAAAATAGTTGAAACAGATTTGTACAAGACTTGGAGACTTGTTTTTTTTGCTTGTGAAGTTAAGTCTAATATTGCCTGTCGCTACTGCAACGGTAGAAAGAACTTTTTCTTCGATGAAGTACATAAAAAATGACTTGCGTAGCAGAATTGGTGATGAATTTTTGAATGATTGTTTAGTTTGTTATATAGAAGATGAAGTATTTGAAAGTGTACCTAATGATACGATTATTGATCGTTTTCAAAGCATGACAACCCGTAGGGTACAATTGTAATGGTGATATTTATTGAATATATATTATGTTAGATGGTTCGATACTTGCTACACACACACACACACACATTTATATATATCATTGTTCGTATTTCGCTCGTCTATTATTGTATAGTAACTTGAGGTATGTGCTAGAGTTCTAAATCTTGAACCCATAAAGTTAAATTTCTGGATCCGTCTCTGAGTGCAGTCAATATCGATCTTGGATTTAAACCTCCTGGGCTTAAGTTTAAAGGCAGAAATGCTATAACTACTTCCCAGCTACAACAACTAAGTGCAAACAAGAGAAGCCAAATTGGATCTTTAGCAACTACCTCTTCAGTTGCAAGTCCTGACCCTCCAGCGCCATAGTTGTGTTAGGATTGTGCTATTTTTGGTTTCAGTTCATGTATTTTGCTAAGTATCCAAACTTGGATTGATTATTGTGTCTTTTTGGGCCAGTTCATGTATTTTGCTAGTTGTTTGGCATTGTTGTAAACACTTTAGTTGGAATGCAATTTAATTGCCTCAGTTGGTAGCATTCTGTTTAATTGCAATTTAAATGCCTATGTTTAAACACTTTAGCTGGAAGCAATTTAAATGCCTCAGTTGGTAGCATTCTGTTTAAACCAATACATGCAGTTTGTATGCATTCAGTTGGTAACATCAAACTGTAGAGAAATTGAACCAATACATAACAAACTGCAAAAAAAGTTTCACCTAAGCATAACAAACTACAGATTTTTTTTCCAATACACATCAAACTGCAGAACTTGTTCCATTTCATTGAAGTAAGGCCACAAGCCACAATTACATCCAAACAAACTAGATACAACCAAAATATATCTACCACCACTACAAACTGCCCACAAAATACTCCAACTACCAACAAAACCACAACAACTTCAATGATTAACGACACAGTAGCAAACCCAAATAATCAGCATCGTTACTGTAATAGAAGCCAATTTTTTCCTCCTTGTTCTTACTCGAGCCCTTTCTTCTTCAAAAGCTTTGACCCTGTTCAGTAAACCCCAAATAACCCTATTCGCTTGGCTAGGAAACTCGTCGTCAACCCACTTAAAATAATTACATTCACCTTTGTCCTTCAAAAAAAATATTCAAACTAAAATCGAAAAAAACAACTGGACTAAAAATTAATTAATTGTAGCTAATTATCACTTACCTTTTCAATTTTGTATCCATAGAACCCCCTTCTAGGATTAGATGGAGACCATGAAGTTTTCAATTGACATTCATGACCACACCGACATGAATCGACTCTTGGTTTGAGAGATATAATTGAGAGCTTATTAAGCCAAGATTCGAACACAATTTGGAGAGAAGAATAGAAATTTTAAACAAAATTAAAAAAAGGGTGAAGAAATAGGGCTGTATTTTGAGGGAATGGTGAAGAATTAGGGCTGGTAAGAGGGAGGAGGGTCTAATTATATTATTGGAGAAAGGAGGGATTTTGCCGTTTATTGTACCGTTAATAGGCTTTTTGTCAGCATCTTTATGCTGTTCACGCGCTCAAATGCAGTGATATTCACGTTATTTTCCATGTCAGTTGGACGTGTTAAACTGGTGCAGTAAAAGTACAGTAAAAGTATTTTGGTGAAAGATGGCTTAGTTGAGGTGTTCAAATGAACTTTCTTTGATAGTTTAAGTGTCTGTCTATGTATTCTGCCTTATATTTTTTTTATAAGAATGGTGTATGGGCCAATTCTCGCGCATCTTAACTATTCCGTTGGATCCTTATTATTTCTCACCAATATAGATATTTATTAACTCTATCCTCCAAAGCTTAAGCGTATGGAAAAAAACAAAATCACCTAATGTCTTTTACCTGGAATTTGAACTTGAGACCTCATAATTCTTCTCGCACTTCATTAACTGATGCATCACATCCTTAGGTAAGGTTGTTGATTCTCATATAAGGTCATAAACTAATTTTGGACTAATTTTTTTTCCCACTCGATGTTGAAATCCGTTTTGAAATCTCAACTAGTCTGAATTCCTACCAGTCATTGCACAAATCCCATTAAAAGTAGAAGTGCTTTTTACTAAAAAAATTTCTATATCATGACTTGAACTTAATACCTCTTATTAAAGATAGAATGATCATATCCATATTCCATCGGAAAAATTGCAGGTCGCCCTGTTTGGTCGCCCCCATTTAACCTATACCCACTTTTTAAATTTTTTTTAAACTAGTGCCCATTTTTTAAACAACTTTACGCATCTTTCTCCTCCTCCTCCTCCTCCTCCTCCATTTTCTTCTCCTCTTCCTTNCTCCTCCTCCTCCTCCTCCTTCTTCTTCTTCTTCTTCTTCTTCTTCTTCTTCTTCGGGTGACAGTGATTTTATATGATGTTTGTGAATATATTTTAAGGTAGTTTATGATGTTTTACAGTGGTGAGCTGTTATGGCGCTTTATTTTGTTACTATTGCTTGGGGTTTCTTCTTCTTCTTCTTCTTTTTTTTAATTGCAAATGGGTTCGTTAGATTTATTGTTGTTTGACAAATTGATGATTAGGTTTGTTCCTGATGATATTTGGAGGTTATGTTTCACATTTGAGCTCATTTGGAGTAGATTTAGTTATTAGATCGTATATTGGATTGTTATAATTCGAAAAATAAATTTCTGTTTTCGGGCAATTTGCACTTCATGCCTATTTGGCCTTAAGTGCATGAAGATGTTGGTTGCACTTCAGACCTTTTGGCCTTAAGTGTATCTGAAGTGCAATTTTTCACTTCAGACTTATTTGCCTTAAGTGTAGAAAAATATTTGTTGCACTTCAGACCTTTTGGCCTTAAGTGCATCTGAAGTGCAATATTTCACTTCAGACTTATTGGCCTTAAGTGTAGCAAAACATTTGTTGCACTTAAGACCTTTTGGCCTTAAGTGCATCCGAAGTGAAATTTTTCACTTCAGACTCATTTGGCCTTAAGTGCATGAAACCATTGGTTATACTTCGGACCTATTTGGCCTTAAGTGCATCTGAAGTGTGATTTTTCACTTCAGATTTATTGGCCTCAAGTGAAGGAAAACGTTTGTTGCACTTTAGACTAATTGGCCTTAAGTGCATCTGAAGTGCAATGTTTCACTTCAGATTTATTGGCCTTAAGTGCATGAAATCATTGGTTGCGCTTCATACCTATTTGGCCTTAAGTGAATCTGAAGTGTAATTTTTTCACTTCAGACTATTTTTTTTTTTACTTCAGACTAATTTTTTTTAACTTCAGACCCGATAAGTCTGAAGTTGATCGTAAAGTGGGTATGCTTGCAAACTTTTTTGCAAAGTGGATATAGGTTCAATTGTGATCCTAAAACCGGGTATAGATGCAAAAGCCCCTATTCCATCCCACCACTAATTTTGAACTTATTCAATTCATATACAGCTAATATGAGGCCATAAATTGATTTTGGACTAAATACATCCATTTGTTAAAAAAAAAAGGTGTATAAGCTGTCAAATTTTGTTGTATAATAATATTTAAAGCACCTTAATTACAAACATTTGGTGAAATTTCGTTAATACAAAACTACAAATATAAAAAGTTGGGGCGTTTACATCGTTTTAAAGATCTTAAAGCATAAAAAAGAAAGAAAAAAAAAAATGTTTTGCTAGTTCTTCGATTGTGGTGGCACTTTTAGAAAAGTTTGACGCTATCAGATTTTGTTTTCACAAAGCCCAAAGATGGCCTATCCATTTTTAGACCTTAAATTAAAATATTCTAATCCATGTTTAATTTTAGACTTTTATTTCGAAAATCCTCACTTTATCTTTTTGTTTATATATACAAATAAAAAAGGACAATGTGATAAGTGAGACTTGCTTAGTTGGTAAAACACTTCCACCCACGACTGTTAGTTCACGAGTTCGAGTCACGCTGGAACCCCAACTAATTCAGATTCGTGTCGTGTAAGACTCATTTAAAAAAGAAGCGTAATACACTTTGAAACCCCAACTAATTCAGATTCGTGTCATGTAAGACTCATTAAAAAAAAATATGATTCGCTTTGAAACCATAACTAATACAGCTTCGTATCATGTTAGACTCATTAAAAAGAGAAGCGCTTCTTACAAAGATTTTCTTCATTTTCTGACCCGAATCATGGCCAACCGAAATTCTTATAATATTTTTCTAATTAAAAGATTATGATAATTTTAAATGCTCCCAATTAAAAGGTTAACTTATCAACAATTGCCAAAAGATGTCAACTATCTCCATCAAACTAACTTCTATTAATATCAAATATTAAACTAGTCTCAATCAATATCAACATGTCGTGATCATTGAAGTTGAATTTACTTTAGTTTAACTAGAACCAAATTAAAATGCATTTATTAAAATTAAACAAGAGAGCCAAAAGGTTTTATTGGTAATTTAAAAGTACAAAATTAGTTCAGTTATTTATTCCTACTTCCCCATGCAACCACAAAATCCGCGAAAATTCCTAAGTAGAGTAAATAAATATATTAAATTCATATAATCCGACCCCTCCTTATTTGCGACTAATGCACATACAAGCAAACTGATAACTATAAACACTCCAGCCCAATTGAATTCAGTATTTTCGACAGAGAACATAAATATATAGTGAAAAACCACCAAAATTTCACCAAAATATTAAATACAATGAGTTTAGCACTATGAATCTAAAAGCTTGAACCCTTAAATTGTAAATCCGCCACTGATACCAGATAACATAAGACAATACAATGTATTACCCTTTTAATGAAAGTCAAAATTTGACATAGAAATTGTTAACTGTATAGAAACAGCCAAGAGAAAATGGAATTGGTGAATGAGCTATATTTCTCCATAACCTGAAGTCAGGAAATGCTTTTGACATGCAAATTATTGCATTCCTTAAACTTTGCCAAAATAGAACCTCAAAAAAAGAAAAAATAAGACTGATGTATAGTATGTGACTTCTTGTAAGGAATAGCATTGAGTACCATTTTATTTGCCTAATCTAGACAATTGCCTCAATGCATTGGCAAACTCGTCGACTGATTCGTTCCCGCTGGTGTAGGTGATGAGAGGGCTCTCCGGTGGAACGACATCTTCTCTTAGGTAGCTCCCTGGTGTTCTTAGCAGATCCTCGGAACCTTCCTCGACAGCCCCTTTCAAGATCAGTGTTTTGTGGGTTCCGGATATAAGTTCCTCATAATCTGTGTCTCCAGTTTCACCGAGAATCACACACATGTTCGCCACGTTTAATCTCCAACGTACAAAAAGATACCTACAAAAATGACAGAAATATTGAGATCGTAAGATTGCCAAACAAATTGATGAGGTTAGTGAAGGCCAAGAAGGGGAGCCTTGGCGTAACTGGTAAAGTTGCTGCCATGTGTCCAGGAGGTCACGCACGGGTTCGAGCCGTAGAAACAGCCTCTTGCAGAAATGTAGGGTAAGGAAGGTACAGCCCTTCCCCGAACCCCGCGCATAGCGGAAGCTTAATGCACCGAGCTTCCCTTTTAGTGATCCAGGCCAAGGACATTTCAACAATATGTGAAATAATTTCCGAAAAGACTATTAGACCATCAATCTGGAAGAAAATACCTGAGTGCCTGTGCCCGAGATGCAAGGAGAGGAACAACTTGCATTCGTGTTGAATTTCTGCAATACATCAAATGGCAGCGAAGACCCCTCATCCTAAGCTTCTGTCTCATATCATCTACCTTCTTTGCCTGATGAAAGATTATCGAAACATATATGTTAAGTACTTGGAATACATTAAACTATCTCTAATGGTAAATCAAAATTTCTCGTGTCAGAAAAAGAGAAAATATCCACCTTACTGCGATCCTTGATCAAGTAGGAAATGCAATGGGAGTTGCTTGATTTCACATCTTCCTCAATAGCACTAGTGACAGATTTCTCCTGTTTACCTTCTTGTGTATTCATTAATTTCCAAATTGTTTTCCTCAAACCATCGCCACCCCACCGATATTCAATATGCGATGAATAGTCAGGGTCCGGATAAAGCTTGCCGTTGTCTTCGGTGCAAGTTCCTGGATAAAACACTTCACTCCCGCTGCTGCAGATTAAAGCATCAAACTCATTTACTTTGATGTTTCCAGATTTTAGAAATTCCGTCAGTTCGGACATCGACATAGCTGTTGAGATAGCAAATCCTGATACTCTTGATATTTGTGGATCTGACTTAATGGCCTTGAGAATCTCCTGGGTTATCTGAATCATTTTCTTTTGAGGAGCACCGTTTGTGTCGTAGCAATCTAGAGCGATTACAATTAATTTACGTCGCCTCCGTAACATGGGATATTTGCTAGGAACATTGTCCTTTTTGTCACCCTCGGACTCTTGTTTAGCTGTCTCCGGTCTCTTTATTTTGCTTAAAACCCGATTAACTTGCTCTTGTACTGCATCACCAGCTGCGGCAGACGCATCAAATGATTCATTTAATGATGTCTTTTCTCCGTCAACAGACAGTCGTAAGGACATATCTTGCACGTCTTTGAGCGAATCATTCAAGGACTCTTCTGCAGCCAGTTCATCTGACGGAGTGTCGGTTTTCCATTGCGGGTGCCTCATTCGACATGCAGCAACTCTGGTTAAGTATGTTCGACAATGTTCGGGCCATGAAAAGAGGTGTATGTTCTTCCAACCGTTCTTCCTACACTCGTGCCACAGGTTCTTCTCTGATACTAATTTAAGTAGCGCATCAGCAATTGCTTGCTGATCATGTGGATCCACGAGCAATCCGTTGTTAAGTGCCTAATAAGGAAAAGAAGTTTACACAATTTTCATCCACTAGATTATTTCATGCTTTAAATAACTCTAAGAGAATCAATGTATAGAACAAAATTGCTGCTGATCATCTGAATAAATGTTTATACCCGATGAATATCAACTGGACCCCCATTCTTAGTAGCGACCATAGGAAGTCCATGTGCAGCAGCCTACAGAATTTTACAGATATGCAAAAGAAAATTTAGGACATAACCATAAAAGAAAATTGAAGGATGCCGGAAGTGGATTAAATCCAGAACAAACCTCAATTAGAGTCAGTCCGAAGGGTTCAACTAAAGCTGGATTTATGAAGACTCCCTGTAAAGTTTCTATACCATGAGAACCGCTGTCATAAAGAAAATATTACACAAATTGCAAGGACCGGAGGACTTAACGAACCTTCGTTTTGCCAGCGAGACGGTATATCTCTGGAACGTCGCTTTGCTTGTGATGTTTTGGGAAGGCAACTTGGCCGTAAAGGTCATACCTATCAACCAACTTCAGCACAGTTGTGAGAACACTAGCATTTCCTGCGGACATCTCATCGATGTCATCTCTATTTCCCATTATAAGTGTCTGCATCAAATATTTTACTATTGTATTAGTATTTGACAATATCATTCATTTTCAGCAAATTTAGCAACTGAGTCAAACCGATTTACCAGATTAGCAAGCTCCCTTAGCGGGCGACATTCTCCAAAGGCCTTCACGAGAGTGGTTATATTCTTCTTTGGATCTGGTCTGGACAGTGCCAGAATCATTGGCTTATGTGGATTTGTTAGAAAACGCATGACCTGCGAAAAGCCATGTATTTGAGCAGACAATCATTATTCGCACATGAGCATAGCGACATTTGTTAAATTTTGCAACCCACCTCAGACCATATGGTGGGGACTGCTTTAGGTGATTGTCCATCAGCATTAGTGAGTGCTGCAAGATCCCCGTCAGCATCAGCTGTGTCTTCCTGAGCCACAACATTACTGAAATCCATTCCAGGCGGAATAACCTACAAATTTGGTGTCAATCAAAGACGGAGCCTTGACTACAAACCTAAATATAGTAAGAGTTACTGAACAACAGACATTACATATGTGCGCGCATGAGTGTGTGTCCACATATATATAAAATGAAACAGCATTCTTACCGCCATCCTTGGCATGTAGCGACCATGGCAATTGACTCCTCGTCTTGCACGAGCTCTTAAAACTCTCTCGAGTTTTACATCAAATCCATCATATAGTCCCCATTGTTCATCAATCTCTTGTTTGGTGCTTGTGATAACGAGTTCCGCAGCATCCAGCGAAAGCTCCTCGCCTTCAATCCTCCTCATGATCCTATATGTTGAATTAATATCCTCCTTTGATTGCCTGCCTTGCTTGATAAGCTGCTCTAGCTTGTTTCTACCAAGTGAATGTCCTGTTAGGACCATCGGAACATTTAAAGCGCCCGAAAGGAGAGCAGCACTATCCCCTGCATCGGCATAATGACCGTGGATTACATACGGCCAAACAGGTTGGCCTTCACCTATTTGTTCACCCAAAGCCTTTGACATATTAATGATGTGTGCAAGAGCTCCATCTACGAACTCCTGAATATAAGGCCATAATAACTCTTTCCGGAGGTACTTATCACGAGGACCAAAGGGTATCCTTATGATATAAGCTCCGCTGCTTTCTCCGAGATCGGCGTCATCACCATCTTCGGGACCTGTGTTTAACATCTCCGTGGGCTCACCGTAGCTCCAATCCACTTCAGGTGACGCAATTTGGCGAGTGAATAGATCAACTCTATATACACCAGGCATCTTAGCAAGTGCTTTGGCAAGCTCCACAACATACTTAATCTGAAAATTGGATAGACACGGTAAGGATCTCAGTGCTAAGACAGCAACTTAAAAGGAAATAATTCCTATATTATGAAAGCGTCGTAGTTTTACCTGACCACCGGTATCAGAATCACGACCAAGCTCCATATTTTCACCTCGGACCAGTCCATGCAAACTGGTAAAGAAGATTGGTAATTTAAAAGTTATAACCCACTCAGTTACTAGCTTAGTCAAATGCTTAAAGCTTTTGACTAAGCATTTACATAGAAATATGGAAACAAGCATTTGAATATATTCTAGTTTGCATCAAAATATATGTACCTAACTAGGATGATATAAAGCTTCTTTTCCTTGTTGTTGTCTGACCACACTTCCAAATTGGAAAAGTTCCGCTGGAACCGTTTCCTGGGGCTGTCAATAGTTGGTGTCTCCCCTAAAACATCACCTTTTTCCCCTTCAGACAAGTCTTCCGACATGTCCTCTGTAACGTCTTTGCGTCCTTGTTCTCGTTCCAATCTCCTGTTTGCTATCCTCTGGAGATCTTCCCATTCCAACTAAGAAACGATCAGAATGTTTCAGTAGAAAAAAATGTTTTCTCTTCTACAAGCACAAAGGTTGGAAATAAAGTTGCTTTATATCTTAAAACAAAATGAGGTCACATATTCTTAAGAATCAATTTAGATACTATATGATAATCGTACCTTGCAACACAGTGACACATAATATGGTGAAAGTGTAAAATGCGAGAATTTTTAGAAGATTCAAAATCTATTGACAATTCACCTTCCACACTGTTTAATAGATCATCCAGCGGCCAATATGCTTTGTATGTAAAATTTCCTTTCATTGTCAGCTATTAGGTCTTTATTCTTTACGAGCGATGTGTCGTGATTAAAAGAGAAAACTTCATCGTAACAATGAAACATTGAGCACCCAAGCTATCAGGTTTTGACCATTATGCTTTCTCCAATTAACAATTAAAGACAAGTACATTTTCCATTGAACCGGTCCCTATGTCAGGCCAAAATACATGTTCAAGAGCTCAAAAATAGAAAACATTGGATGTATTTGACTGACAGGACTAGAGTTTAACCAGCAAAGGACCGAAGAGAGTTGTTTTAGATAAAATTAGTTAACAAGACAACCCTTACACACGTGAACCTTGACTATTTGGTTAATGTAACGGTCCAGCTCCATCCAAATCTAGACTACTTATTTTGTGGACAAACCAGAGAGCACTATTCTAAGGACGGCGAAAATCAGAACTCCCATTGCAAGGCAAGATGAAGGTTAAAAAGCAAGGTTATATCGGAAGCGCGATGAAAATGGACGGGCGTCTAAGGTCACTTTTTAAAGTGACGTTGAGAAAAGCACAGAATCTTCGCGCACACGTGTATCTCTGCAAGTTAGAAAAATCTATTCCATTTCCTTTTTCCTTGTAATCGAATTTATAGTAAGTAGTCCATTAATTGAAAGCTTATCTCAAGTTCTGCAAAAGATACTCAAATACCAATCTAAGTTACAGTTAAAAAGACTTAAAGCAGATGTAGCTCAAGAATTTCGAGAACCGCCAGAAGATCACATTTTCTGGCTACAAGAATACAAGATTTACAATTTCAAATTTAAGCAGCGACAAAAATACACTAGGTGATTTGTTCTCATCTATCTAAGTTTTAGTGGTCCGTACACTACCGTTATTAAAAACGGAAAAACAGGAAGTACAAAGGCACAAAAGAACATAAAACACAAGGCACAATAGGATGACAAGAAAATTACCAGTGGCCTCCTATTCCACAAACTTACATTTGACACAAACACAGAAACAAACATACATAATTAAAATCATTTTGACATTTACCAAATTGAAGAAAAATTAGCAGAAAAACAAAAACACGAGTGAAAATTGTACAAGAAACTACAGAAAAAACATTTCCACAATCATCCAAATTTCAAAATTTTCCAAAATATATAAACACACTATCCAAAACATCTTTTGTGCGGACAAAAAAATCACCAAAAATGAAAGTAAAACAGAAATAGATATTAAAAGAAAACATTTTGACATTCACCCAATTTTACAAAAATGAGCAGAAAAACAAAAAACACAAGTAAAAATAACAATAAACCCCAGAAAAAAACCATTTCCACATTCATCCAAAATTCAAGATTTGCAAAAATGACATAAACACACTATTTGATAACATCTTTTGCATGGAATCACCAAAAAAGAAAACAAAACAGAAACACATTTTTAAAAAAACATTTTGACATTCACAAAATTTAAGAAAAATGAGCAGAAAGGGGGAAAAAACAACTGAAAATTATACAAAAAACCACATAAATCCATTTCCACATTCATCCAACATTCAAATTTTGCAAAAAAGACCACAAAACACTATTCACAACATATTTTTAAAAAAGCACCTTTTTGTAGGGACAAAAATCACCAAGACGGAAATAGATATATAAAAGCCATAAGTGAAAAACATAAGTGAAAATTGAACAAAAAAACACATAAAACCATTTCCACATTCATCCAACATTTGCAAAAACGACCAAAAATTGCAAAAATGACCAAAAAACACTATTCACAACATCTTTTAAAGGGAAAAAACATCTTTTTGCATAGAAAATCACATGTCATCCAAAAAAGAACCATTTTGACATTCACCAATTTGAAGAAAAAACACAACTGAAAATTGAACAAAAAACCACATAAAACCATTTCCACATTCATCCAACATTCAGAATTTGCAAAAATGACCCAAATTGCAAAAATGACCCAAAAACACTATTCCTACATCTTTTAAAGGGAAAAACATCTTTTTGCATGGAAAAAAATCACCAAGACGGAAAAAACACAAGTAAAAATTGTACAAAAAACCATATAAAACCATTTCTACATTCATCCAACATTCATAATTTGCAAAAATGACCAAAAATTGCAAAAATGACCAAAAACACTATTCACAACATTTTTTAAAATTAAAAAACCCCATATTTTTGCATGGACAAAAATGACCAAAACAGAAATAGATATATATTAAAAACCTGCTTCTTCTTGCGAGCAAGATGCCAAATACGCCAACACATATTCTCCAATCTTGAACTTCTCTCCCTTGTATTTCTTGTAGCCACAACTTTGATCCATGTTCTATGAAGATCAGTTTCATCAACTCCTGTTACAACTTCTTCAACAAAATACTTTGTTGGATTAAAATGACCTGTTAAATTATTCACATGTGATGTTGATGATGGTGTTTTATTATCTTCTATAGCTGATGCTCCACTGCTTAATATTGCTTCTAAATACCCATTTATCCATTCATTTCCAGCCATTTTAATCTATAAAAAACAATGGTTTTCACTTTAAGATTGAAAAAGATTTAATCTTTACATGAAAGATTGGATTTTTTGGCTAGAAATTAAAATTGTGTTTCTTCAGTAAAATGTAACAAAAAATGAATAAAAAACAATGGTTTTCACATTAATATTGAAAAGATTAAATTTTTATATGAAAGATTGGTTTTTCATTTTAAAAAAAAAATTAATTCTTGGGGTTTTTTTGGCTAGAAAGTTGTGTTTGTGTTTGTGAAAATGGGGAGATATGAAAGAGAGAGAGTTTGAGATTTTGTATGTATATATGTAACTGTGTGAAAGAGAGGAAAAGGGAGAGAAACACGTGGCAGTTGAAGGTGGGGCCCTGTTATGACACGTGGAATATAAATGTAGGAGAGAACAAAGGAGAGGAATGAAGTAAAGAGTGACACTAATTTCAAGGTTGTGCTATTCCCTATGCGAAGTGGGCGCCTGCTTTGGATCGGAAGAGAGGTTTTAGGAGAATTTTATGCCTTTTTTTTTCTTTCTAAATTTAAAATTTAATATCTGGGTGAAAAAAATTTAGATAAAACATTTGGATCTTAGATGAAAACTATAAATTTCTGATCTTCAAAATAAATGTTTCAAAAAGATTTATTAGTTTTCAACCAAGAGAAAATATAGATAAGTAATTTTTCATATATATATATAGCTCTCGATAGTCGCTAAAAGTATTACGAACTTCCATTTAAATATCAAAATAGCGGTTATAATCATGATTTGAAGATTACATCAATTAATATAAAACGTAATTAACTCGCTAATTACTTTTAGATTATGTTAACTATTATAAAGTTAAATACTAATTAATTTAAATCGTATCAGTCGTCGTGAAACTCAATCATTAATTAGTTACTAATATTTCAAATAACTATATAACTCATTGTTTATCTTATTTTAGCATAAATGTGTATATTACATTGTGTAATCTAATGCATAAAATCTAATGGTTTAGTTATTTTATTTGTAAATTTACTTAGAGTGGATCAGTGTTGTAAAACGTAATTTAATCACTAATTATTTTTAGATACGTCAATCATTGTGAAACTGAATTGTCAATTAATTTTAAATCGTGTCACTCGTTACTAAACTGAATTTTGATTAGTTTTATAATGTGTAAGCCGTTGTAGAATCAGTAATTAGTTAGCTACCAACATTTCAAATAACTTATTTAATCATTGTTTATTATAGTTTAGCATAAAATTGTGTATATTACATTGTGTAACCTAATGCATAAAATCTTAGTTTGGTCATTTTATTTATGAACTTACTTAGATTGGTCGATCGCGCGTAACTCAAGCACTAATTATTTTTAGATTTTGTCATCTGTTATGAAACTTAATTATTAATTAATTTTAATTTGTCTTACTCTTTACGAAACTAAATTTGATTAATTTATATTGTGTAAGCCGTTGCGGAACTCACTCATTAGTTACCTACTAACATTTCAAGTAACTAATTACTCCTTATTTATCATACTTTAGCATAAAATTGTGCATATTACATTGTGTAATCTAATGCATAAAATCTTACTTTGGTTATTTTATTTGTAAATTTACTCAGATTGGGTCGATCATTATGAAACGTAACTCAATCACTAATTATTTTTTATTATATCATCCGTTGTGGAACTAAATCGTTAATTATATTTAAATTTTAAATCGTATCACTCGTTATGGACTGAATCTGGTTAGTTTTATATTGTGTAATAAGTCGTTGCGGAACTCAGTTATTAGTTAGCTTCTAACATTTCAAGTAACTAATTACTTCTTATTTATCTTATTTTGGCGCAAAATTCTGTATTTTGCACCGTGTAATCTAATGCTTTATTAACTAAATCACTAATTAATTTTAAGCCGCTTTATTTATCTGTTGTGGAGCTTAGTCATTAGTTAGTTAATAACATTTATTGAAAATAAAAGGTTAATGAAATTTCAAGTGACTAATTTGTGATAAATAACCAGGTATTAAACATTTTGGTATTTTTAAACTAGAAAGGTTCTTAGTTTATTTAGATAATTTCTGGATTACTAAAAATTATTTTCAGATATATATTTGACCAGACATGTAATTGTTTGACATAACTATATAAAAGTGAAGTCTATAAACGTGAGTGTGATCCAATTAAAGTCATTGATATGATAAGGTTACATTAATTAAAAGAGAATCTACAGATCAGATTTTTGCTACTATTTAATATTTATCAACACTTATCATTAAATTTTAAAGGGAAATTCTTTAATTTGACTATTTAGGGGGATCTTTGACACAACCAAACGAATACTTTGAATTCAAAGGAAATTCTAATAGCGATCAAATTCAGTTACTATGTTGCTAGAAAATAACTAGGAAAAAAAATTTGAATTCACAAAAAAAAAAAAAACCTTGGTTTATGATGGTAGAATCCGTTAATTTTCTAACGAGCAATGAAGTTTATGTTATAATAATAAATTCATAAAATTCTTTTTCACATTAAAATAGCTGAACTTTATTAGTTATAATATATATAGTAAAATTACTAAACTTTGTTCAATATAACTTGTCGCATTATTATGTACTATTACAGTAAAATCATTAAACTTTATCCACTTATAAAGCAGGAGGTAAAATTTAATAGGATAAAATTTAAAGAATTGCTTAAAAAGGCTACATTTTTTTTTTTTTTTTTTGCATATAAGCTAACTTTTGTGGTTGAACTATAGTCCAAAATTTATTCTTATATGGTGATCCCGGCACAATCCCGAATCTTGGGTTGTGTTTGTCCTACTCTTACGTTTTTCATGTTCGTGATGTCCAGTTTTAATTGTACAGACCGAAGGAGAAAAGAATGTGCAGAGTGTCCCATAATAAATATGAGAGAATAAGATGTCTCCTTATACGACAATCTTCACATAATAAATTAACTTTTGAGATTTCGTTAAACTCAAGGTTCATTTTGCTTACAGTTTCTTTGATTTGCTTATTCCTTTTCGAAATCGTTCGTTTAGTTGTTTATATACAAAAAATTAGAACTATTTACCATTTTATAATGCATTTGGTTGTCCACCATAACATTTTATTTACTATTAGAAATTCTTCTTGACATGATTTTCTTAGTTATATTCTGTGCATAAGTTGGATGTTAATTCGGCACTAATAGCTCATTTGTTTTACTTTCGATGTTTAAAATTCCTTATTGCAATTTTTATAATTTCATACTTTTTGGTGTCTTTTCCCACTTTTTCTATAGCTTTATCCTCTCTTTGATCTTTGTTGTATGCTTCACATATAGCAAGTGCCCAACTTTAATTATGTTTGAAACTCAATGACCATAATTGTGTTTGTTCCAATTTTATATACACTACATATGTAATAGGTCCATAGCAACTATGAACTAAGAGCATGCACTCTCATAGGCGACCTATGTTTTTTCTGCAAGGGAGGATTTCATTGGAACAATAAGAAAGTACAGCAGATGTTTAAGGTAGATTACTAGTGCCAATTACATCTAAATGAACTTGCAAGAGGGTAAAAGGGGGGGGGGGAGGGAGGGGGGTCTTCAAAAAACACGATTGTGTGTGGTGGTGACCCGGTGTTTAATTTTCCAAATTTAACCAGTGCGTCCACCACTCCATTGCTTTCTCTCATTGTGTGATTAACTTGTTGGATGTTGAGTTCCTGGATCATTGACTTCCAAGATGTTATGAGTTGTGAGAATCTTGGACTACCAGTTTGCAGTATTTGGAATAATACCTGTGAGTCTGTTTCGACAATTAATGGATGAAGGCATCGATTGATAGCAATAGTAAGCCCATGGTACAGTGCCAGTAGTTCTGCTTGTAGGACATTTGTACTTGGTAAGTGAGCTGCAAAGCCATAAATCCATTGCCCTGTGGAGTCACGGAAAACTCCTCCTGCTCCTCCATGATGATTTGTTGGGTCGTAAGCCCCGTCAATGTTAAGCTTATAATGGGTGGTTTGAGGTTTAGTCCAAGGGATAATTTCTCTCCTAGCCCTAGTTTTGTCGCTAGGATACTTGTTAAGTAATATACTTGGGACGCTAGTGAGATGATTGTTGATACCCAATTTTCCCCTATATATTTTTAAATATGCAAAATAACATATATATACACATATAAGCATGCACAAGGTTTTTATAATTTTTTCCATAATTTTAAGAGTTTAAATTGATTCATTTCCTCCCCTTTTATTCATAAAATCCCCAATAATTATTTCCCAAACTATTGTTATGATGATTTATTCATTTGATTTCTATACTTATAACAAAATGTAATTATTATAATTTTTATGCATTTTTATAATCACATTTGGTATTTTTCGAGCTAAATTGTATATAATTGCAATGTTAGCCCATTTTAATGTATAATTATATTTTATATACGTAAAATTGGTCCATATATTTTTAAAATATTCATTATATATTTTAAATCATTTTGGTATAGAAAGATTATTTTCAGAAACTATTTTATTATTTATTAAATTAAAATAGGAAAAATTGGCTATCTAAATCATAGCCAGATTTGGCTTTCAATTTTAGCCTAGTCGAACCCACTCTTAGCCCAATTTCCTACCCAATTAACCCGACCCAGACCCTATAAACTCCTACCCAAACCCGGAACCCATCGACCCGGTTCAATCCTGACCGTTGATCTCCCAGATCAACGGTCCAAATGAGCTCTTTCCTTTTTTAATCCTAAAGACCACTAACCCTATCTCATTTCTGAGACTCCGCCGCCCTCAATTAACTCTCTCATATCCTCTCTTCTCTCAACCTAACCCTAATCCCCTTCAATGGCCGCCTTCTTCTCCGGCCATCTCCGGCAACCATCTTTCAACCCCAAGCCTCCAATGGTTCCTCCATCGCATTGCTCATCATCTCTGAGGCCTTCAAGGGCCCTGGGCCATGCCAATTTGGATCTAGGGTTTCTGTTTCTGTTGTTCATGGCTTCTCCGGTGTGATTTTGGACAAAATCACACCATATTTGTTACGATCTTTGAAGTTTATAGCAGGTTCTTCCGTTTCTATCTGGGTTTCCTTTGAAACCCTAACTTTGTTTGAATCTCTTAGATCTGGGCTATTTTTAACGATTTAAGTCTGTTCCTTTCTATGTTTTACACTATTCTCAAACTTCTTTTGAAAATCATCAACTTTAAGCCGTTTTTACTTTCTTTAAAGTTAGGGTTTCTCAGAGTTCTTCTGCACTTGTTCAACTAATTTTTCTTTATGTTTAAGCCTTTTCCTTGCATATCTTGACTGATCCTATGTTCTTACTAATTTTTCAACTCGCCTCTATTAAAAGCCCTAATTTTTTTTAGATCTTCTTTGTCTTGGTTCTGTGTGTTAACCTGACTACTTGATTCTTGTTAAGCTTCCGTGGTTACCATGCTTCGAATGTGTTTTACCGAGTCCCTAGCCTACTTATATCACTTCTGTGTGATTATGTTCATCTTGTTTGTTCATCTCTTGCCTCTTTCTGTCGATATTGCTGACCTTGCCTGTTTGCTACGTCTGTTTGATCTTCTCTATTTATATGTTGAAGTACAGAATCATGACTCCCTCTTGATTGATTCTGATTTCCTTAGTTGATGGTTTAATTGAAAGATTCTCTTTTAAAACCCTAAAATTCTACTCGTTTGTTTAAATTGACTGATTCCATTACCTTATTTGTTGTAGTACTTTATTTTTACTGAATCATTCCTTAATTGGAGTTTTCTGAACTTAGTCCTAATTGACTACTCTATGCTTACTGAACTTTGATTCTTTCCTTATTAATCATGTACTGATCCTTCTTGCCTTATATACTGGTTCTTACCGTTTGAATTAATTCCCTTAACTTAAGGGAGTACTTCCTCGATTTTCTAATTGATTGATTCTGGGTTCCTCAATTATTAGGCTACTATGATTCTTACCTTATTTTACTACCTATTTTCAACTACAAATACTCTAATCTTTCACTAACACAGACACGAACACTTGGGTTCAAAAACTATCTCTCATACTTTAAAAAATCTCTGATCTCTCTCTTGTGCTATTTGCTATTGCTAGCCGGCTGCAAGCCAAGGCTAACCATTTGTGCTCTCCTGTTCTTTTCATTCTGCTTACTATGCTCTTCACTGGTATGTCCTAGTTTCAATTTAAAGTTCCAACAACAACATGATTCTCTTATTGTTTCAGTTCTTCTTGTTTCTGGTTTACTTCTATTTGTGGTTCTGTTGTGAAACTTGTAGTTAAGAACACATTACTAGCATGTTATCATGTCTTCCCCTTCCCTTTAGATTAGTATATTCCCTTTATGTGTGTTTCTGAGCACGTCCTACCAGTTGTCTCTTACTTGTTGTATATTTACCATACTATATCCCATGGATCCAAAATCTCTATCACCCCTCTATGTGGTCGTGTTCTTCATGCTTGGTTTTGTGACTATGCCAGTTTCAGCTGTTTATGAGCATGTCTGAACCAGTCCTAGACCTTGATGGGTTCTGTGTTTGCAACCAATTGTTCTATGTGTCCCAAACCCCTTGACCCCTGTGTGTGACTCTTGAATTTACTTGGTTCTGTAAACTAACTGTGTTTAGACTCTGTTAACTATTCCAATCTCTTTTTTAAAAAAATCTCTACTGAATTGCTTTCAAGAAAGGCTTTTGTTAATCACAGTTTCTTACTAAAACCTTTTTTACTTGTGTTCATCACTTCTCACTCTACTCCTAGTCAATAAGTTCTGCCCCCTCTAGTATGTGCTGCCTTGGGATCCTTTGAGAACCCTCTGAACTCTAGCGTACTGAGGCTGGCCTTTCCACACTGCACTTGTTCAATTCTTGGTTGCTATGTCTAGGTGTAAGCACTGCCCGGGATCCTTGAGATCCTTAGGGAACTTTGATGCACCTAGACTATGATTTTGTCTATGGAACTGAGGCATATGAGACCATTGGAGGCTGGGGGAAACCTGGGCCTAATTGAAGGCTCCCTATAGAATAGCTTCTTGATTTTCTATTTTCATTTATGTAATTCATTCATTGGTCTGTAATAATTTGTAAACAGATATTGGGGTATTTTGTAAAAAGGGGTGGATAGATACATATTTTCTGGGGTAATACGGGTAGAAATCCTGCTCTTAGGACTTTACTTTTTCAAGTCTGTTTGTTCTAAATAGAAAACATGCTCTTAGGACTTTACTCTTTGAATCTGATTGCTTTGCCAAATAGAAATCATGTCCATAGGACTTCACCTTTAAGTTTGTTTACTTGTCAAGTAGAAACCATGTCTATAAGGTTTTACATTCTGTCATGTTCCAGAAACCATGCATATAGGTTCCAAGAAATCATGTCTTAAAATCAGTTTAATAATAGATACCATGCCTATAAGACTTAATTCAGATATAGTTATAAGAAGTGCTTCTGTATGTTTCCACATTAGCAAATCGACTAAAATCAGTAATACACCTAGATATCATGCCTATAGGGAATTCTACTCGCAATTCTGTCTGATTTAGTCTAATAAGTCACTTGGTCACGCCTGGTTCGTTTTAAATTGGTCTTATTAAGTACTAAGCACTTTCTGGAATAAGTTCCTCAAAACTGGCCCAATCTCATTAGGTATCATGCCTATAAGTATTAACGGAGCCTATTTCAAAATTGTGTTTGTTTCTGCATTAATATAGATGTCAGTATCCTGCGTATAGGCAAGCCTCCAAGGCATTTTCAAAATTGCATTCCCTGAAACTGTCTCTATCGCTTAATGTTTTTTGATCCTAAAAGGCTTTAAAAGGAGTCCTTGGGCAACTGCTAGGGTACAATTTCTGAACCTAAAAAAGGGTTTGTTTGTTTCTGCATATTCACTTAGATATCCTGCTTTAGGACGTTGTCTAATAAAAGACCTTAGCTGTGCTTGAGTCGTGCTGCTTATGTGTTTGATTGGGGAGGAAACTCTGAGCCTTTTAAATTGCTCCCATTATGTGTGAAAGTCCTATATGCTTTTTGACTATCGCCTTAGAACTTTTGCCTTTTAAAACTTTAGGGATACGTCTAGAACCACCTATAGGCAGAGGTCCTAACTCCCTCCAGGACCATTAAGAAGGGACGGGTAGCAGCATACAATAGGAATCGTTGACCAAACACTCGCTTTGCATGACCAATAAGGGGATGGGAAGGGTAGATATGGATATGATGACCGGTGCGCTAATGCCATGCGTAGCCCCTTTCCAAGGAGTGATTCATGGGCATTGTACTGATGTGATCCTATAGGATAACCAACCTAGGACCCCTCTTTACCAAATCCTTTCTTTAAAACTTTGTTTTACAACTTGTTCAAAACTTTATCTTACTACTTGAGTTATTCTAACGTGCTTTACTTGCAACATATTTGATTCAACTATTTACTTGTAATGGACTGATTTATGAATATAAGTTCGGCCGGGACGCACAGTTGTGGACCAAGAAGGTTTGTTAGCATGGCTTTGTTTTTTGGGCTAATTTTTGTATTCCTAAACCCCTTTCTGATTTTGGCGTGGTTATTTTTTCCCAATTAAGTAAGTGCAGTTTGTGTTTTAGATCGATTGAGCCCTGTTGGATTTGCTCTAGTTTGTGAATTAGTTTGGGTGGTAGTGAATTAATTTGCATTGCATATGTGGGAATTGTGTTTAGCACTGATTTGATTAGGGTTGTTCTTCCCGCCAAGGTGGGGAATTTCGATCTCCAACCTGTTAGTTTAGAGGTGACTCGATCGATCATGTATTGGTAGTCGGATGTTTTAGGTTGGGTATGTGTGATTGGGACACCTAAGTATTTGCCTATGTTTGTGGTGATGGGGATATTTAAGGAGTTTGATATGGTTTGGCAAAGAGAAGGGTTTACGTTGGCTGAGAAGAGTAGCTTTGATTTCTGGAAGTTGATTCTTTGTCCAGATATTGCACTTAATTGTTGGAATATTTCAATAATTGTAGAGGTGTTAGAGGGGGTTGCTTGTGCTAGGAGGATAAGGTCATCTGCAAACATGAGGTGTGAGAGTGGTTGATCATTTTTAATAAGGAGTATGGGGGTCCATCGGCAAATGTCTACATTGTGCTCGATAATTCGGAATAATGATTCCATACATATGATGAATAGGTATGGCGATAGGGGGTCTCCTTGTCTTATACCTCTAGAAGGTTGGAAGAAGGGGGTAGGTGTACCATTAATGATTATGGATATGGAGGAAGATGTAACACAAGACATTATGAGGTTAATCAAGGGTAGCGGAAAGCATAAGTGTTGAAGGAAAAATCGAATAAAGGACCATTCTAATCGATGGAAAGCTTTTTCGAGATATATTTTTATCATCATGTTCCCTTTTTTTCCTTGTTGTTTCTTAAAGGAGTGTATGATTTCTTGAACAAGGATAATGTTGTCAGCTGCCTTACAGCCTTTTAGGAAGCTGCTTTGATTTGGGTTGATTAATTTTGGAAGAAGGGGTTTAATTCTATTAACGATAATCTTAGTAATGATCTTGTATATTGTATTGCATAGGCCAATTGGTCTGTATTGGTGTATGGTTTCTGGAAAGATGGTTTTAGGGATAAATATGATGTTTGTTTTGTAATTTTAGGAGGGATTGTGGAAGGCTTGTTGGCAGCTATTTATTACTGCTTGCTTTGTTTCTGACCAAAATTTTTGGAAGAAAATGGGGTGTAGGCCATCCGTGTTACATCTCCCGTTTTCGTACGTTGAAGTTCCGTCTTCAGTTAATCGACGTAGACGCGGGTATGAGATTATCTTGAGGTTAACGTATTTATGCTATTTATAACAAGCGATAAGTAAGTGCCATGAAGGGTAAAGGATACACGAATTAAAGATGAGTTTCGTAGAAGGTTGTCGATTTGGGATAACATACGGTCCGAGCTATAATACCCAATATTTATGGACTAGTACCATACAAGGTACCATATGACCACGATAGTATGATGTATAAAGTATATTAAAAATAAGTAGAATTTTAAGTAATTTGAGATAATTCTTAATTATACGGGTAATTGATTAATTATTGGGTAACGGGACATCACCTAATTAACTAATAAGTTGGATAAAGATTAAAAAATTTCCCCACAAACCCCCACATGGCAGCAAGACACCTAACCAAACAAATAACTCTTGGTCATTTGTGGTTAGGTGGCAACATACCACAATAATTTCAAGACACCTCATTTTTTTTATTCTTTGTATACAATCACTACAATTAAAACATTAGCCATTCCAACAATCAAAATATTAGACATTCTTACAATCAGAAACGTTAGCCCGTACTTGATAATTAAAAACCCTACAATCAGACATTAGCTCAAAGAGATTTCTTACAAAATCTTCAACTAATCCTTACAATCAGAACGCTAAGAATTCCTACAAGTTTCACAATTCCATTGAGAATTATTTACACATTAGCAACGTAAGATTTTGCAATTCTAAGGGAGTACGGTGCTACCTTTTTCCAAGAATATCATACGGATTTTTTCCTACTCCAGGTATGTTAAGGCTATCCCTTCTTTCTTTTTGGCATGATCCAAATTATACAGAAGAAACGAGCAAACACACAGTTTTCATAAACGACTCTATTCATAGAAATACTAGGGGTCTCTGTGTTGTTGATTCCCCATGTGACATATTATTGTATGTTCTGTTCATGGGTCTCAGAATAATACGTAGTTGATAAAGTTTATCCGAAAGGAATATTGAGATTATTAATATATTTCATGCATTTCATTCATTTATACATGTACATTGACCCATGACCAGATGGCGTTATATACGTGTATATATATATATATATATATGTATATAGGATATGGGAAAAAGGTTACGGCGTTACATATGCACCACTACCTGATCAGTTGGTATATGTTGATGATGTTGCCCACAGTGATCGAGACGACATGATGGGATGCCCTCAGAGGCTTGATGATGTTATGTACATATATACCTATACATGACACGACATTTATATGCACGTGCATGACATTATAAATGTTTCAGAATTTATAAAGTTATTCAGACTTACAGATAGATTTCTTTATTCCCTGTTTCATCTATGTCTTTTATGTACTGATTTTCATGCCTTACATACTCAGTACATTATTCGTACTAACGCCCTATTTCCTGGGGCTTGCGTTTCATGCCCGCAGGTGCAGGTAGGCAAGCTGAGAGTTGGTGTGCTTGATCAGCGAGAGTTGGCGTGCTCCACTTGATCCGGAGCTGCTTTTGATTTTAGTATGATATGCTTGTATATATATATGGGTATGACGTGACTCAGTCCCGTCTTTGTACAGTTGTATTTCTATTAGAGGTCTGTAAACAGTTATGTATAGTTGGATAGTATATGGCCTTGTCCGCTTTTAGTTTTGGGTATATAGTTGTCTATAGCAGCCTTGCCGGCTCGCCCACTGTATTCCGCATGTATATGTACATCTGCCTTTTGGATGGGTTTCCCTCACGTATGTTATTCATGTTTATATCTTAAACGCATGCTTAAGGATGTTCGACAAGTAGGATTCGGGCACCCGTCGCGGCCCATGGGTTTGGGTCGTGACAAAAGTGGTATCGGAGCAGTTCTGTCCTAGGGTTGTCTACAGACCGTGTCTAGTAGAGTCTTGTTTATGGGTGTGTTGTGCACCACACTTATAGACAGGAGGCTATAGGACATATAGGATGTTATCCTCTCTTTTTATCTTAGATCGTGCGATATAAGAATTCATGTTCCTAACAATATGTTACGTTTTCAGCGATGCCTCCGAAGACTACAGCCGCCTAGAAGGGAAAGTCCGTGGCAGGTGAGACTACTAGTCGAGCGCCACGAGTTACCAGGGCTTTAGGAGAGTCTCATAGTGAGATTCCATCTCAGACTTCACATACCCTGCCCTCTCCAGAAGAACACCGAAGGGCACCAGCTCCAGCGCCCGCCCCTGTATGTTCAGCCCCTCAGCCAGATACACTGGGTCAGGAGATGAGAGATGCTATTCAGCTATTAACTTGATTAGTAGCCGCGCAGGCTCGGCGTCAGGAAGTAGGTATTGGTTATGCAGATAGGTCCGTCAGTGCAAGGGTTCGTGATTTCATTAATTTGGACCCTCCAGTATTCACTGGGGCAGATCTAAACGAAGACCCTCAGGTATTTATCGATAGAATGCAGAGGACTTTGAGGGTAATAAAGGCCACTACGACTGAGTCAGTTGAGCTAGCTTCCTATAGACTTCAGGATGTTGCAGTTAATTGGTATGAGTCTTGGGAGTTGTCCAGAGGTGAGAATGCCTCTCCAGCAGTATGGCAGGAGTTTACAGAAGCTTTTCTTCGTCATTATCTGCCACTAGAGCTTAGGCGGGCCAGAGTTGATAGGTTCTTGACCCTTCAACAGGGTAACATGAGTGTTCGGGAGTACAATCTTCAGTTTGATTCGTTGGCTAGGTATGCTCCCACTATTGTATCTAAGATGGAGGATCGGGTTCACCGGTTCGTGATGGGATTAGAGCCGCACTTGCTTAACGATTGTATGTCGGTCTCACTTCAGCCAAACGTGGATATTTCTCGTATTCAGGCATACGCTCAGGGTGTAGAGGAGCGTAAGCAGAAATAGAGGGCCGATCGTGAGTATGATAGGGCCCACAATAAAAGAGCGAGGTCATCGGGTCCTTCTAGTGAGTTTCGAGGTGGTCAAAGACAACAGTACCCGAGGTATCCAGCCCAGCCATTGGCTAGCGCACCCCCTCAGTTTGGCGGTAAGAGATTTGATCGTTCCATGTATTCAGGGCCTGGTCAGAATTCCAGGGCCTCAGGTTCTCAGTATATGGTTGAGTCAAGTCAGATGAGGCCGCCCTTGCCACGTTGTACTCAGTGTGGTAAGCAGCATGCCGAGCAGTGCCGTATGGGATTGGGTGTTTGCTATACTTGTGGTTATCCGAGCCATGTTATGAGGGATTGTCCGACTTGAGGTGATGCAAGCATAGCTCAGCCAGCGAGATCTGTAGTTGGTTCATCATCATCAGTACGCCCCCCTGGGCAAGGTTCACAAGAACTAATGAGTTGTGGTAGAGGCAGAGGCAGAGGCGGAGCATCTAACTCGAGCAGTCCTCAGAACCGCGTTTCTGTGTTGGGAGGACGACAGGATCAGGAGTCATCGCCTGATGTTGCTACAGGTATATTATCAGTCTCCTCATATGATGTATATGCACTAATTGACCCAGGCACCACCTTATCATATGTTACTCCGTTGGTTGCTAGTAAGTTTGGCATAAAACCTGAATTGGTTAAACCTTTTGAGGTGTCTACACCTATTGGGGACTCAGTGATAGCTAAGCGAGTATATAAGGGTTGTATAATAGTAGTTCATAGTCGATATACCGTAGAGGACCTAATCGAGTTAGATATGGTAGAATATGATGTTATAATGGGTATGGATTGGTTGGCTTCTTGTCATGCCAACGTTGATTGTAGATCAAAGATAGTCCGATTTCAATTTCCAGGGGAGCCTGTTTTAGAGTGGAAAGGTAATACGGCGTCGCCGAGAGGAAGATTTATTTCCTATCCAAAGGCAAGAAAGATGATCAGAAAGGGTGTATTTATCGCTTAGTTCGGGTTCAGGATGTGAAAGTAGAGTCACCAACCATCCAGTCCATCCCTGTGGTTAATGAGTTTATCGATGTTTTTCTCGATGAGCTTCCGGGTCTTCCACCAGAGCGAGAAATTGAGTTTACTATTGACCTACTACCAGATACTCATCCAATATCTATTCCTCCCTATAGAATGGCCCCCGCAGAGCTGAAAGAGTTGAAGGAACAACTAAAGGACTTGCTTGAAAAAGGCTTTATCAGGCCTAGTACATCACCGTAGGGAGCATGTGTGTTATTTGTGAGGAAGAAAGATGGTTGCTTACGGATGTGTATTGATTATAGACTGTTGAATAAGGTGACGATCAAGAATAAGTACCCGCTCCCGAGGATTGATGATTTATTTGATCAGTTGCAAGGTGCCAAGTGTTTTTCAAAGATAGACTTGAGGTTCGGGTACCATCAGGTAAGGGTTAAGGAGGAAGATACTCCGAAGACAGCATTTAGGACCAGATATGGGCACTTTGAGTTTCGTGTTCTGTCGTTCGTTTTGACCAATGCCCCAATAATATTCATGGATTTGATGAACCGTGTGTTCAGGCCCTTTTTAGATCTGTTCGTAATTGTATTTTATTGACGATATATTGGTGTATTCTCGTTCAGAGGCTGAGCATGCAGATCATTTGCGTACTGTGCTCAGAGTTCTACAGAAAGGGAAGTGTTATGCAAAATTCTCTAAATGTGAATTCTGGTTGAACTCTGTAGATTTCCTTGGGCATATCATTTCGGGTGAAGGCATCCGGGTGGATACACAAAAGATTGAGGCAGTAGAGACTTGGCCTAGACCCACAACACCCACGGAGGTTCGTAGCTTTCTCGGGTTGGCAGGTTATTACAGAAGATTTGTAGAGGGATTTTCTTCCCTTTCAGCACCTTTAACAAAGTTGACTCAGAAGGGAGCAAGGTTTCAATGGACTGATGCTTGCGAACGGAGTTTCCAGGCATTGAAGAACAGATTAACCTCAGCACCGGTTCTAACGCTCTCAGAAGGGACCGATGGTTATGTTATCTATTGTGATGCTTCAAGCGTTGGATTGGGTTGTGTTGCTGATGCAGCATGGTAAGGTTGTAGCTTATGGTTCTAGACAACTAAGAAAGCACGAGAAGAACTACCCGACCCATGATTTAGAGTTAGTCGCGGTGATCCATGCACTAAAGATGTGGAGGCACTACTTGTATAGCATTCATGTTGATATCTATACGGATCATAAGAGCCTCCAGTATATCTTCAGGCAAAAGGAATTGAATTTACGTCAAAGGAGATGGTTGGAGCTACTTAAAGACTATGATGTTGATATTTTATACCATCTGGGGAAGGCAAACATAGTAGCCGACGCCCTCAGCCGTAGATCTATGGGTAGCCTGTCATATTTACAGCCAGAAAATAGGAGAATAGCCCATGAGATTCATCAGCTAGCTAGTCTTGGAGTTTGGTTACCAGAATCGGGTGATATTAGAATTACTATCCAGGATACGACAACGTCCTCGTTAGTAACTGAAGTAAAGGAATGCCAGTACGAGGATCCTGTGTTAGTTTATTATAGGGATACCACCCCTCAGGAGGAGAAGACACCGTTTGAAATTAAAGGAGATGGGGTCCTCAGACATCGAGGACAATTATGTGTCCTTAATGTTGCAGGGCTGCGTCGACAGGTTATGGGAGAAACTCACTATTCTCGTTATTGTATCCATCCCGGAGCGACAAATATGTATCATGATATCAGGGAAGTATATTGGTGGGACGGAATGAAAAAGGATATAGCGGAGTTTGTTGCTCAATGTCCTAACTGTCAGCAGGTGAAGATTGAGCATCAAAAACCCGGTGGATTATTGCAGGCTATGGAGATTCCGACTTGGAAATGGGAAGTAATCAATATAGATTTCATCGTAGGCTTACCTCGTACCCAGCGTAAGTTCGATTCGATATGGGTGATTGTTGATAGGCTTACAAAGTCAGCTCATTTTCTGCCCGTTAGGACTATATATTCCGCAGAGGATTATGCAAGGCTATTAAGGAGATAGTACGACTGCATGGTGTCCCTGTATCTATTCTCGGATAAAGGAGCTCAATTTACAGCTAACTTCTAGAGGTAATTCCAAAGGGGATTGGGACTCAGGTAAGTCTTAGTATAGCATTTCATCCCCAAACAGACGGACAGGCTGAGCGTACTATTCAGACACTTGAAGATATGTTAAAGGCTTGTGTGATAGACTTCAAGGGTAGTTGGGATGATCATCTGCCGCTTATTGAGTTTGCATATAATAATAGCTACCATTCCAGTATTCTGATGGCTCCACACGAAGCTCTTTACGGACGGAAGTGTAGATCGCCTATAGGGTGGTTCGATGATAGGGAAACTACGTTAGTAGGACCATAATTGGTACAACAGGCAATCGAGAAAATTAAGCTTATATAGGGAAGGCTACTAGTAGTTCAAAGCCGTTAAAAGTCTTATGCGGATAATCGACGGCGAGACTTGGAGTTTCAGGTTGACGATTGGGTATTCCTAAAAGTATCACCGATGAAAGGTGTTATGAGGTTCGGTAAGAAAGGAAAACTTAGCCCTCGGTACATTGGACCATATAGGATCATACGCAAGGTAGTCCAGGTAGCATATGAGTTAGACTTGCCTTCAGACTTGGAGTCTGTACATCCAGTCTTTCATGTGTCTATGCTCCATAAATGTATCGGAGATCCTTCCAGAATCGTGTCGTTTGACAACGTTCAGGTCACAGAGCAGCTATCATATGAAGAAACTCCCATTGTTATATTAGACAGACAAGTTCGGAGATTGAGAACTAAAGACGTAGCTTCGGTGAAAGTACTTTGGAGAAACAACAATGTGGAAGAAATAACTTGGGAGGCCGAATAAGACATGAAGTCTAGATGTCCCTACTTATTTCCTCCTCCAAAGAAGGGTCTGACTGAGACATCACAACCTTAAGGTACGTGTATGGATTCTTGTGTTAGTTATTGTGATTGGTATGTGATGCCATTGTCGTTATTGATGATTGTGGTCCTATGTGGCGTTGAATTATTGAGTTTCTACAGGAAGAGTTGGTAGTAGTATTGTTACAAAGGCGACTCTACCAAATTTATATAGATCTCGGGGAGTTAAACATTCGAGGATGAATGTTTCTAAGGGGGGAAGGATGTTACATCTCGCCTTTTCGTAT
>NW_017670643.1:0-3906 GCF_001879085.1 Nicotiana attenuata
ACAGCTCGGCAAAACCATGGAGGTCTATATCGACGATATGCTAGTGAAGTCGGCAAAGAAAGAAGACCACATCGACCATCTGAAAGAAGCCTTCGAGATATTAAGACGGTACGGGATGAAGTTGAACCCAGAGAAATGCGCCTTCGGCGTGGCCTCGGGAAAATTTTTGGGTTTCCTCGTGTCACAATGGGGTATCGAGATCAATCCGGACCAAATCAAGGCAATAGACGCAATACCTGAGACTTTGAACAGCAAAAAGCAGGTACAAAATCTGACGGGGCGAATAGCCGCCTATCCAGGTTCATCTCGAGATCCTCCGGCAGGTGCCACAAATTTTTCAACGTACTGAGGAAACATCATGGGCTACTGTGGAACGAGGAATGCATCGAGGCCCTGAGAAAATTAAAGGCATATTTATCTTCACCACCGCTGCTAGTCAAAGCGAATCAGGCGAGTCTTTACTAGTATATCTGGCGGTATCCGAAGTCGCCGTCGGCGCAGTCCTGGTTCACGAAAACAAAGGTATGCAGTCTCCTATTTATTATATCAGTAAAACCCTGGTGGATGCCGAGACACGGTACCCACACCTCGAGAAACTGGCCTTGGCACTGGTCGTAGCTTCACGAAAGCTTAGACCCTATTTTCAGTGCCACCCCATAAAGGTAATAACGACCTTCCCCCTGAGAAGCATCCTACACAAGCCTGAGCTGTCTGGCAGGCTCGCCAGATGGGCCATAGAGCTCAGCGAGCACGACATATCCTATCACCCAAGAAACGCTATCAAGTCGCAGGTACTTGCCGACTTTGTCGCCGATTTCAGCACAGAGATATTGCCGAAGTTGGAATTGGAGGCCATTCGTGCTTCCTCCAGTGCCGACCTTTGGACTCTCTACACTGACGTTGCCGCCAACGCCTCGGGCTCGGGACTGGGACTCGTTCTCGAAGTCCCCACGGGCGAAGTGATTCGCCAGTCCATACGATGCCCCAAGATGACTAACAATGAAGCCGAGTATGAAGCTGTGGTTGCAGGTATAAAATTAGCCGTCAAGTACGGGGCTCGACGACTTGTCCTCCATTGCGACTCCCAACTCGTGGTGAACCAGATCACCGGGACTTACCAAATCAAGGAGCAGAGACTGCAAAAATACCAATCGGAAATCCACAAGCTAATGCTTGAGTTCGACGAGTGCCGCCTTGAGCAAATCCCTAGGGCGCAAAATGTCGAAGCAGACGGCTTAGCGAAACTGGCCGCAGCCACCAAAAATATCAACAAAGGGAGTGTAGTCACCCTCCTCCATTCGGCCATAGACCACGCTGAGGTACTCTCTTTAAATCTAACTTGGGACTGGCGCAACCAGTTCGTCTCCTATCTGCAGGACGGGACACTCCCACTCGACAAAAAAGAAGCCAAAAAGCTCCGCGTACAAGCCGCCTGGTACTGCCTAATAAATCACGATCTCTACAAAAGGACGTTTGGCGGACCCCTCGCTAAGTGCCTGGGGCCGCACCAAACAAGGCCAGTACTCGAAGAGGTGCACGAGGGTCACTGTGGCGCACATACCGGTAACCGCGCCCTCGTCCGTTGCATTATTCGAGCCGGATACTACTGGCCACTATGAAAAAGGAGGCAGCAGAGTATGTTCGCAGGTGCGAACAGTGCCAAAAATACGCCCCCATGATACATCAACCGGGAGAGCCACTCCACTCAGTAACCTCACCTTGGCCCTTCATCAAATGGGGAATGGACATAATCGGTCCCCTACCAGCTGGACGAGGAAAGGTACGGTTTCTGTTAGTTTTAACTGATTATTTTTCCAAGTGGGTGGAAGCAGGTGCGTACGCCCAAATACGCGAACAGGAAGTTATCGCCTTCATATGGAAAAACATCATATGTCGTTTCGGCATACCCAAGGAAATCAGCTGCGACAACGGCCCCAATTTGTTGGCAAAAAGACAACGGAGTTCTTCGACAAATGGCACATCAAACGAATACTCTCCACGCCGTATCAACCCGCCGCCAACGGACAAGCAGAATCCTCCAACAAAACAATACTGAACATACTGAAGAAGAAACTTGGAGAAACCAAAGGGCTCTGGCCCGAACTACTACCAGAAGTACTGTGGGCACATCGAACCACGCCCAAATCCAGCACGGGAGAAAGTCCGTACTCACTGGTCTACGGAACCGACGCGGTCATACCCGTCGAAATCGGAGAACCAAGCCTGAGATATTCACATACCAGCGGAGCGGATAACGACATGAATAGGCTCCAAGACCTCGACGAGGCCGAAGAACGAAGGGATATGGCCCACATAAGAATGACGGCTCAAAAGCAACAGGTCGAAAGGTATTGCAACAAAAAGGCCAAAATACGACCACTCAAAGTAGGCGACTACGTCCTCAAGGCCAAAACTTTGGCGTCAAAAGACCCGAGCGAGGGGAAACTGGGCACCAATTGGAGCGGGCCATATAAAATCACGGCAGCGGCAAACAATGGAAGGAAAAACACTCCAAAACAACTGGAACGTCGCCCACCTCAAGTACTTCCATTTCTGAAGGGCGTCTCCCGAGTCGTACTCTTTTTCCCTTACCCAAGTTTTGTCCCAATCGGGTTTTCTCGGGGAGGTTTTTAACGAGGCGGCAAAGGGGACACCCAAGAGTATCTAGAGGCAGGTTTATCATATCGGCCACTCGACGTTCTCTCCAGGTCGGTATAATAATGGACTAGCCTAGTTGGATCTCCATTATGTAAACGGCTAAGGCCACCTTCTCCATTATGTAAGCGGCCAAGGCCACCTTCTCCATTATGTAAGCGGCTAAGGCCACCTTCTCCATCATGTAAGCGGCTAAGGCCACCTTCTCCATTATGTAAGCGGCTAAGGCCACCTTCTCCATTATGTAAGCGGCTAAGGCCACCTTCTCCATTATGTAAGCGGCTAAGGCCACCTTCTCCATTATGTAAGCGGCTAAGGCCACCTTCTCCATTATGTAAGCGGCCAAGGCCACCACCTCCATTGTGAAAAATGGCCAAGGCCACCATCTCCATTACGAAAGCGGCTAACGCCACCACCTCCATTGTGAAAATGGCCAAAGGCCATCGCCAGTAAACGTCGACCCAGCTCGACGACGACGGATAACACTTCAACAACAGTTGAAGTTATATCCTATGGGCCAAAGGCCATCGCCAGTAAAACGTTCCATCGCCAGTAAACGTCGACCCAGCTCGACGACGACGGATAACACTTCAACAACAGTTGAAGTTACATCCTATGGTCCAAAGGCCATCGCCGGTAAAATGTTCCATCGCCAGTAAACGTCGATCCAGCTCGACGACGACTGATAATACTTCAACAACAGTGGAAGTTACATCCTATGGGCCAAAGGCCATCGCCAGTAAACGTCAACCAGCTCGATGACGACGGATAATACTTCAACAATAGTTGAAGTTACATCCTATGGGACAAAGGCCATCGCCAATAAAATGTCGACCCAGCTCGACATCGACGGATAACGCTTCAGCGACCGTTGAAGTTACATCCTATCGGCTAAGGCCATCGCCATCGAAACGCCGGCCAAGCTCGACGGTGACAAACAATGTTTAACAAAGAACAACACGAAAAGAATAGCAACAAAAGTATGATCCTTTCACTATGACAAAAATTATATACATTTAGTCCCGCCAAGGGCCCCCATTACATTCCAAAAAAGAAAAAGGCAAAACATGTACAAGTCTTAAGGAGCCTCGCCATTTTTACCATCGCCATCCGCCCGCTCTCCTTCTCGAACATCGCCACCAAGGCGGTAAGCTTCATTAAACCATGGGTCGGACTCAAGCCGGTTAACATCCTCCGAAGCGTAGCCCTCTCGATCAGGGGAGTCGGAGCTGTACCCGCAAGCTATACGAG
>NW_017670643.1:5283-8653 GCF_001879085.1 Nicotiana attenuata
CCACCCACAAGCTGAACGTCGACCCGCTATATCCGCCCGTGCGGCAATTCAGAAGAAAGTTCAACGCCGCAATCAACGAGGCGGTCAGTGAAGAAGTAGATAAGCTACTGGCCAACGGGTCCATCAGAGAAGCAAAATACCCCCAATGGGTCGCCAACGTCGTCATGGTCAAAAAGAAAAACGGGAAATGGAGAATGTGCGTAGATTTCACCGACCTTAACAAGGCGTGCCCAAAAGATTCATTCCCGTTACCCCACATCGACCAGTTGATCGACGCCACGGCAGGACATGAACTGCTAAGCCTCTTAGATGCCTACTCCGGCTACAACCAGATCATGATGGCCGAAGAGGACCAAGAAAAGACATCTTTTATCACCCACCAAGGGACGTATAGCTATAAGGTGATGCCCTTCGGGCTCAAAAACGCAGGGGCAACGTATCAGATATTGGTCACCAAAATGTTCAAAGAACAGCTCGGCAAAACCATGGAGGTCTATATCGACGATATGCTAGTGAAGTCGGCAAAGAAAGAAGACCACATCTACCATCTGAAAGAAGCCTTCGAGATATTAAGACGGTACGGGATGAAGTTGAACCCAGAGAAATGCGCCTTCGGCATGGCCTCGGGAAAATTTTTGGGTTTCCTCGTGTCACAACGGGGTATCGAGGTCAAACCGGACCAAATCAAGGCAATAGACGCAATACCTGAGACTTTGAACAGCAAAAAGCAGGTACAAAAGCTGACGGGGCGAATAGCCGCCCTATCCAGGTTCATCTCGAGATCCTCCGACAGGTGCCACAAATTTTTCAACGTATTGAGGAAAGATCACGGGCTACAGTGGAACGAGGAATGCATCGAGGCCCTGAGAAAATTAAAGGCATATTTATCTTCACCACCGCTGCTAGTCAAAGCGAATCCAGGCGAGCCTTTGCTAGTATATCTGGCGATATCCGAAGTCGCTGTCAGCGCAGTCCTGGTTCGCGAAAACAAAGGTACGCAGTCTCCTATTTATTATATCAGTAAAACCTTGGTGGATGCCGAGACACGGTACCCACACCTCGAGAAGCTGGCCCTGGCACTGGTCGTAGCTTCACGAAAGCTTAGACCCTATTTTCAGTGCTACCCCATAAAGATAATAACGACCTTCCCCCTGAGAAGCATCCTACACAAGCCTGAGCCGTCTAGCAGGCTCGCCAGATGGGCCATAGAGCTCAGCGAGCATGACATATCCTATCACCCAAGAAACGCCATCAAGTCGCAGGTACTTGCCGACTTTGTCGCCGATTTCAGCACAGAGATATTGCCGAAGGCGGATTTGGAGGCCATTCGTGCTTCCTCCAGTGCCGACCTTTGGACTCTCTACACTGACGGCGCCGCCAATGCCTTGGGCTCGGGACTGGGACTCGTTCTCGAAGTCCTCACGGGCGAAGTAATTTGCCAGTCCATACGATGCCCACCAAATCAAGGAGCAGAGACTGCAAAAATACCAATCGGAAATCCACAAGCGAATGCTTGAGTTCGACGAGTGCCGCCTTGAGCAAATCCCTAGGGCGCAAAATGTCGAAGCAGACGGCTTAGCGAAACTGGTCGTACCCACCAAAAATATCAACAAAGGGAGTGTAGTCACCCTCCTCCATTCGGCCATAGACTACGCTGAGGTACTCTCTTTAAATCTAACTTGGGATTGGTGCAACCAGTTCGTCTCCTATCTGCAGGACGGGACACTCCCACTCGACAAAAAAGAAGCTAAAAAGCTCCGCGTACAAGCCGCCCGGTACTGCCTAATAAATCACGATCTCTACAAAAGGACGTTTGGTGGACCCCTCGCTAAGTGCCTGGGGCCGCACCAAACAAGGCTAGTACTCGAAGAGGTGCACGAGGGTCACTGTGGCACACATACCGGTAACCGCGCCCTCGTCCGTTGCATTATTCGAGCCGGATACTACTGGCCCACTATGAAAAAGGAGGCAGCAGAGTATGTTCTCAGGTGCGAATAGTGCCAAAAATACGCCCCCATGATACATCAACCGGGAGAGCCCCTCCACTCAGTAACCTCACCTTGGCCCTTCATCAAATGGGGAATGGACATAATCGGTCCCCTACCAGCCGGGCGACAGTTTCTGTTAGTTTTAACTGACTATTTTTCCAAGTGGGTGGAAGCAGGTGCGTACGCCCAAATACGCGAACAGGAAGTTATCGCCTTCATATGGAAAAACATCATATGCCGTTTCGGCATCCCCAAGGAAATCAGCTGCGACAACGGCCCCCAATTCGTTGGCAAAAAGACAACGGAGTTCTTCGACAAATGGCACATCAAACGAATACTCTCCACGCCATATCACCCCGCCGCCAACGGACAAGCAAAATCCTCCAACAAAACAATACTGAACATACTGAAGAAGAAACTCGAAGAAGCCAAAGGGCTCTGGCCCGAACTACTACCAGAAGTACTGTGGGCACATCGAACCACGCCCAAATCCAGCACGGGAGAAACTCCGTACTCACTGGTCTGCGGAACCGACGCAGTCATACCCGTCGAAATCAGAGAACCAGGCCTGAGATATTCACATACCAGCGGAGCGGATAACGACATGAATAGGCTCCAAGACCTCGACGAGGCCGAAGAACAAAGGGATATGGCCCACATAAGAATGACGGCTCAAAAGCAACAGGTCGAAAGGTATTACAACAAAAAGGCCAAAATACGACCACTCAAAGTAGGCGACTACGTCCTCAAGGCCAAAACTTTGGCGTCAAAAGACCCAAGCGAGGGGAAACTGGGCACCAATTGGAGCGGGCCATATAAAATCACGGTAGCGGCAAGCAAAGGAGCTTTCCAGTTAGAAACAATGGAAGGAAAAACACTCCAAAACAACTGGAACGTCGCCCACCTCAAGTACTTTATTTCTTAAGGGCGTCTCCCGAGACGTACTCTTTTTCCCTTACCTGAGTTTTGTCCCAATCGGGTTTTCTCGGGGAGGTTTTTAATGAGGCGGCAAAGGGGACACCTAGGGGTATCTAGAGACAGGTTTATCATATCGGCCACTCGACGTTCTCTCCAGGTCGGTATAATAAAGGGACTAGCCTAGTTGGATCTCCATTATGTAAGCAGCTAAGGCCACCTTCTCCATTATGTAAGCGGCTAAGGCCACCTTCTCCATCATGTAAGCGGCTAAGGCCACCTTCTCCATTATGTAAGCGGCTAAGACCTTCTCCATTATGTAAGCGGCCAAGGCCACCTTCTCCATTATGTAAGCGGCCAAGGCCACCACCTCCATTATGTAAGCGGCCAAGGCCACCACCTCCATTGTGAAAATGGCCAAGGCCACCATCTCCATTACGAAACGCGGCTAAGGCCACCACCTCCAT